>NW_027041022.1:222500-405000 GCF_037179485.1 Ochlerotatus camptorhynchus
CAACGCAAGAGGGTATAGCCTGCTGGAAGCTCTGGCAAAGTTGAACGTCAGTCTGGCCAACGAAGGAACCATCAGCACCTTCCGCAAAGATGGTAGGGAATCCATTATCGACGTTACTTTCTGCAGTACGTCGCTAAAATATGAACTGGACAGTGTGCGAGGAGTACACCCATAGTGACCATCAGGCGATCCGGTACAGTATCGGCGAACGAACACCGGTGGAAATGCGGAGGACGAAAGTAAGCGAGCGGAAGTGGAAGACGAAGGCATTCAATAAGGATCTCTTCATCGAAGCTCTAAGGGTAGACAACAGCGTCCCGGGCCTAAGCGCGAATGAGTTGACCGAATTATTAGCAAGGGCATGTGACACAACTATGCCGAGAAAACTGGAGCCAACGAACAGGCGGCGTCCAGCCTACTGGTGGAACGAGGAAATTAGCACCCTCCGTGCTACTTGTCTTCTAGCCAGAAGGCGTGCTCAGAGAGCAAGAACAGAAGCAGACAGAGAGGAGCGCAGGGTGGTGTTCCGAGAGGCCAGGGCTGCACTGAAACGAAAGATAAAGCTGAGCAAGTCAAATAGTTTCAAGGAGTTGTGCCGCGATGCCGATGCCAACCCCTGGGGCAACGCATACCGAGTTGCGATGGCGAAGATCAGAGGCCCAACGATGCCGGTTGAAATGTGTCACAACAAGCTGAAAGTCATCGTGGAGGGACATTTCCCACAGCATGACCCAACGAACTGGCCACCTACACCATATGGCGAGGTAGATGAAGACAACGTTGAACAAGTCTCCAACGAGGAACTCATAGCAGCAGCGAAAGGGTTGAAAGCGAATAAAGCTCCCGGCCCGGATGGAATTCCCAACGTGGCGTTGAAGGCGGCGATCCAGACGTTCCCGGACATGTTCAGGATGGTGCTGCAGAAATGTCTGGACGAGGGTCAGTTCCCTGATAGGTGGAAGGTACAAAAGCTTGTGCTGTTGCCGAAGCCCGGAAAACCGCCGGGGGATCCTGCATCGTATAGGCCAATATGCTTGCTGGATACTGTAGGAAAGCTATTGGAGAGGATCATCCTCAACAGGCTGACGAAATGCACGGAGAGTGAACACGGATTGTCGGAGAGACAGTTTGGATTCCGGAAAGGAAGATCGACGGTGGATGCAATTCGGACAGTGATTGACAGAGCCGAGAAAGCTTCCAAACAGAAGCGGAGAGGAAATCGATACTGCGCCGTGATTACGATTGATGTGAAGAATGCATTCAATAGCGCCAGCTGGGAGGCCATCGCCAAGGCGCTCCATAGAATGAGGGTTCCAGACTACCTCTGCAGGATTCTAAGTAGTTACTTCCAGAACCGGGTCCTGGTCTACGTGACAGACACGGGGTAGAAATCGCTTAGAATCACGGCGGGGGTTCCCCAAGGCTCCATTCTAGGTCCCACGCTGTGGAACGGAATGTACAATGGCGTGCTGACGCTCAAGCTGCCCAAAGGAGTTGAGATCGTTGGCTTTGCGGACGATGTCGTCTTGACGGTAACCGGTGAGACGCTGGAAGAAGTGGAAATGTTGGCGGCCGAGGCGATAGATACGATTGGTAACTGGATGCAAGGAGCGAAGCTGCAGATAGCCCACCACAAAACAGAAGTGATGTTGGTCAGTAACTGCAAAGCAATGCAGCGGGCAGAAATTACCGTTGGAGAGCACACCATTGCTTCGAAGCGCATGCTAAAGTATCTGGGAGTGATGATCGACGACCGGCTAAACTTTAATAGCCACATCGAATATGCTTGCGAGAAGGCGACGAAGGTTATCAACGCAATAGCCAGAATCATGCCGAACAATTCTGGTCCAAGCAGCAGCAAGAGACGTCTTCTGGCTAGTGTGTCCTCATCAATACTAAGGTACGGAGGTCCAGCCTGGATTGAAGCGCTGAAAACGAAGCAGAACCAAAGGAAATTGAGCAGTACGTTCCGGCTCATGGCCATGCGAGTCGTGAGTGCGTACAGAACCATTTCGATGGAGGCAGTATGCGTTATCGCCGGTATGATCCCAATCGGCATCACCTTGGCGGAGGACTACGAGTGCTATATGACGAGAGAAACCAGAGGAGTACGAAAAATGGTGAGAACGGAGTCGATGGCTAAGTGGCAGCAGGAGTGGGATGCAGCAGAGAACGGTAGATGGACACACAGGCTAATACCGACTCTTTCGACCTGGGTGAACAGGAAGCATGGAGAAGTCAACTTCCACTTGACGCAGTTCCTGTCTGGTCATGGCTGCTTCAGGAAGTACCTGCATCGGTTCGGACACACAACGTCACCCTTCTGTCCGGAGTGTGGGAATGTGGAAGAATCACTAGAGCACGTGGTCTTCGAATGTCCTAGATTTGATGATGTGCGAGAGGATATGCTCGCCCTTAGCACGGAGAATATCGTCGAAGAAATGTGTCGAGAGGAGGGCACCTTTAACACCGTCAGCAGAGCAGTAACGCAGATCATGTCAGCGCTGCAGCGAAAATGGCGGGAAGACCAACTAGAAAGTAGTAACGTGCTCACACAAGTGCGAACTGAAAGCCGAAGCCGGGAGAACTCTCCGTCAGAGTAGGCTGTATCCACAACCAGGGATAACCGAGTAGAACGTGACGCTGGGAGCTAAATGGCTCACAAATTAGAGAGACGATCAGCGAACTGGAAGCGCCAATTAGCTGAGGTAAAGTGAGGTGCGTAATGCACGGCCCCCTCCGAAGTAATACGACAAGTGGTTCCGGAGGAAAAAGGGCAAGGCGTCTAAGGAGGTTTTAGTGCGGTAAGAATCCCACACACCGTGTCACCGCGACTGTGCGCCCAGTCGTCAAGCGGTGGCACGATGGCCTTTTTGAAGGTTTCCTCCTTGCCAAAAAAAAAAAAGAAAAAAAAAAAAAAAAAAAAAAAAAAAAAAAACACACACACACACACACACACACACACACACACACACACACACACACACACACACACACACACACACACACCCACACACACACACACACACACACACACACACACACACACACACACACGCACATACACATTTACTTTATTTTGACACATAAATGTAACATAACCAATGCTATCGTTAATCTGCCAGCAGCGTTTACCGAACGTATGGCCTTACCCTCCCGACTAAGAAACCTCCAAGCTACTGTGACACTTATGACAGGTCGTACAGTTCTCTGCATCTCTCTTAAAGAAGTGTCCAACTAAAAATCCTTCCCATCCCCAGCAGTTGCAAGGACGTGGCCAGGATAGTTCTCGATTATTGGAGATGCTGCTACTTCCATCTAAGAGGCCGAGATCAATCCCATATTTCGGTCAATGCGTTAACGGACGGAGGTGGCATTACTCACACAAATTGGTCTAGGGCTTGTACCACCTACGAATTTGTTGCTAATGTTAATGCTAACTTTTACATTTTTACATTTATCAGGAAAGTATGCCAAATGAAAACATCTGTTAAAAAATGTTATCTAGAAAGACTAGGCACTCTCTGGGAGTTTTTAGATAAGGATATAGCAAATTTCATCATCACCTGGATCGTTAATATATTTTTTTTTTAGTTGTAGATCTTAATTCGTTCAAATCAGTCCACAGGAATCATCAAAAATATATTCCCGAAAGAAAATATTCAGATAATCCTGAGCTACCTGATTCTCAATAGGACTAGTAAGACCCAAACTGAAATTATGGGATCACTCTAATTGCTTGAATTTTCTGAGCTTTTTCCAAACTTGTGATCAAAATTTTACCACCGCTGTAATGGGCTTTTGAGGTTTTTTCAAAATTTTTGTGAGCTTCTAAAAGGGTTTTGAACTTGGGTCTAATTTCGAAACATTATTTTCAAAAGTTTTGTTCCTCAGGGCAGAGAATAGCTTTTTAATTTGTTTTTGCAAATCGCGCCTGATAACTTTCATGGCAGGTTCGCGTGTTCTTTGATATTGCCTCCTACGGACATTTTTCAGATGGATCAAGAGCTGGAGATCGTCGTCTATTATAATTGAATCGAATTTAACCTCGCATTTTGGTACTGAGGCAGGCACTTGCTTCAACTATAGAAGTAGGCAGATAATCAAGGGCATAATTAATTTCATCTTTGGTTTGCATAGGAATGTTTGTTTTGTCACTTGTTTTGATCTTTTCACAACATTATCAGATTAAAATTATCGTGTGGATTTTTCCAAGAAAGTCTTAATTTTTTCTAAAAAAATTTCGTAGATGTCACTTTAAAAAATGTGAATTATTGTCAGTATCAAAAAATTGTGCAAAGTTTCAAGCAAATTGGAGACGCTCGAGTCAAAAAATCAATGTTGTTTTTTTTTCCTATTTGATCTAAAACTGCTCATTTAGAACAATAAGTTGAGAACTGGCTAAACGTTCGCTACAGTAGCCTAAATCGCCTAGAAGATGAAGAAGCTCATGACGAGACTGTTGAGTTATGGTAATTCGCTTTCGAAAAGCCAGAGATATTGATTTAACTATGCTAATCAAATGCAAATTTGGGACTTTTTGGCTCAATTCTTATTCTACGTCAAAATTCGAAATCAAAGTTCAGTACTTTTTCCCTGAAATTCAATAACTTCCTCGTAGGGCCTTCCCAGCGTTTCACCACAAGCAGAAGATAAATCTTAAAGCTCATTTTTCACCCGGTTTCAGCCATCCATCGCCTACGCCGTAATCGTGGTGTCGGTTGCGTGAATTCCTTTATACCCCGATTGACTAGATATCAGATGGGTTCGTTATCTCACACGCAGCTGGTTTATGTTAAGCCAAATAAAAGATGGAACCAATTGGCATGCAATGGTGCCTGGGACATGACGTGAACCCCTTTCTCCATTCCATTGCACCCCATGTCATCGATCCATCTCCATCAAGGAATAGGGTGGGTGGGAGTTCTTCTTTGGAAGAAAAATGTACAGATCAGTTCCCAAAGACAAATTCGTGCTTTAGAGCAAAACGTTCGAGCGACACTCCCTCCGTCAAGATTGATTGACATGGACGAGAAGAGCGGTAATAGGAAAGAAATACTTTTCATTGCCTTTAATCTGACGTCGTCGTCGTCGTCGTCTTTGGCATTGTCGGCATCGTCATCCTTCGAAATCGGCCCCCCGGAGGCGCAAAAATCGACAAACTGCGAAAGCTACGATATGCCATCAGTTATCGTTTTCACGCGCTTGTGTGATGCCGCGGATAGATGATACTATCACTTCGGATCAACGCTCGTGTCAGTGCCAGAGTTTTGAATTTCATTTCCTTCTGCAACCCCTTTGTGCTGGTTGTGAGTAGAATTTAGCGAAAAAAAAGAAAAGAAACTGGATCACGTTCTTCAAACGAGACCTCCAGTACCTACTCTGCCGCTCATCGCAAGTCGGTCCCATTTGCGTTTTTGCCAAAGCTGATTTTTTCAATAGTAGCTTATCACCCATAGTTTGGAAAAATATCCAACCAGGTTGTCCAATTACATAAGAAGCAATGGTAAGAAGCAAACTTTAATCGCGTTTTTCTCGGCATGCTGATTTGTGCTATGGGACGGACTCGCCATGAGCGGGAGTAACTGCCATCATCAGTACCGAAGGAAATAAGAACCTTGAAGGTGTAGTTCACGGTCTGTTGCAATCTTCGCTCTTCTGAAAGCTTTTCTGCCGCTACTTCTGCTGTTTTGATTGAATAACTTTCACCTTTCACACGCGTATGAGTCCGCGTTCCTTCCTTTTGAGTTTCAGCTTCAGCTCTACCCCGGAAGTGGAGCAACCCGTTCGTTGGATTTTACACGGCACTCTTTTCCTTAATCTTCTGTACTGAAAGGAACTGCAAAGGTTGAACGTAATAAGCGATGCCGTAGCAAGGGTAGCAAGGAATCCGTTAATTTCATGGAGTGACGAGTGGACGATGAAGCTAGAGGCACTATTTCAGATAGACTAATCTACAAATCCATCAAATGTAATTATGTGGCGAACGAAGATCTTTTTCCAGAATTGAAAATTTCGTAGAAACACTTCATCAGATCATTTCAATGCGCCTCGTAAAGGTTGAATTAGCATACTCAGTCGAAAAAGATTGACTGCTCAAAAATTTCCATAAAAATCATTCAAAGCAAACTCACTGCCAAAAAAAAAACCAAACATCAATCGGATTATGGAACACTTCTCCGAATGAAGCCGTCAAAAATTATAATAAATCGATCGATTTGCACTTCCAAGAAGCAGACGGATAAAGCACCGGCGGTCCTTTTCCTCCGCCATTCCAGGCTCCGAAGGCGAAGGAGGATCAGCTGGGCAAATTGATTCCATTTCACGCTTCGACTTTTCATCCAAATTGTAACTAGGTTATATGGAAGAAAATGAAACCAGAAGGCCCGATGGCGTAACGATGGTGGATAATGGTGAAGGAACTCGGGGCTCTCCATTATGATGATAATTCATTCATTGGGTGGTTTTCCTTCAATGCGAATAAAGAAATATGAAAAACGGAAACCCACAATCGGCTTGTTTGTCTCGATGTCCGTCTGCCGTGCCCATGATGACGATGATGGTTATAGTGGTGGTTATAAGTTTAGCGGTGTGCTAGTTCTGTCCGGCGTGGATGACTAATTCCGTGGATGTCAAGTGTGAAATTAATTTTTACAGGCACTCCTTTTTTGTCAGGACTCACCATTTCTCATTTCCAGTTTGTTCGGTTAGCCTGTGAAGGGTTTGCCACCGGTGAACGGTTTTTATGTGCCTTCAGGGTCGAGACGAGAACCGACATAATGTGGAATGCGAATTGCACTCTGTTATGCATAACCCGAGTCCGCTTCGGTACAGGGAAGGACAGGTAGAGCTTCTTTGCTTTTCATTCTTTGAAACTTTGAACAAGGTTGGGTGCCAGCAGTTTAGAGAGGGAAGGAATCGTATTTCCTTCTGTTGATGTTCTTTCTTTACTGTGCAAACAGCTCATTAAATTTACATTCACCATGGACGGGAGAACCAGCAGTCGGTGTGTGAATTTTCATTAAGAAGCAATAGAATTGAACATTTTGAAATCAAATGCATTTTTGCATGGATAGCTTCTTGAAAGTTTTTTTTGGAGTAGTTTTCATTACAGCAATAGTGAATACTTGTTCATTCGATCAATCCTTACCTGACTTTGAAAGACGTTCGACAGATTGACTCGATTTGGTAGAAGAATTTATTTTATATTCAGATTAACGTTATAATAGCTCTGTAGATTGCAGGGTGGATAATAGTAAAACACAGCGGGTAAAGAGGACGGCCGCGGCCTAGTGGTTAGCAACCATGATTCCCACGCCAAATTCAGGAGTTAAAATTCCATCCGCAGACAAATTACGAATTACCCAATTATTGTTTTCAAATTAAAACGAACTTGCAGTACAAGTTTCATTAACACTCCAAACAATCTGTTTGGAAGTCGATTTGAAGAAACTTGGTCCTGCCTGACTAGAATAGTGAAAAAAAGCTGAATTTTATCTACCAATCGTGAGATCTAACCTTCAAAGTTCGTGAAACTTCCCAGGTGATATCTGAAACATCTCTAGGTGTTGGCCAATGTGGTCTTGAGTTCTTAATGTGACAAGCAATGAGCTTATTTTACAGCTCTCATGTAGTTTTAATCGTCACACGATAGGTTTTGGCTCTAGTTTGAAACTGGGTACTCTCTCGGAAGTGGATATGATCAATGTAGTCTGGGGCACTAGATATGTTTAGTTTAGACCAGGATATTGTATTCAAATTAAAACGAACTTGCAGTCCAAGTTCCATTAACATTCCAAGCAATCTGTTTGGAAGTCGGCTTGAAGAAACTTGGTCTTGCCGCCATGGCACTTTAAAGCAAAACAGAAGGGTAACCTCTTCATAACCCTTTTGATGAAATTAATTTGAGCAATCATTTTGATATGCTTACGGATGATGAGAATGTTCCATCATCCAGCCAACATTTTATTAAACATTCCCGGCTTGATGCCAAAAAGGAAAAGGTTCCCCCTATTGTGGTAGCCACTACCGATTTCCATGCTCTTCGCACGGAGTTTCTGAACTTCGTGAAATTTAAGTTTTCACTTCAAATTGGCCGTCGGGGTGAATGCCGTGCATTGGCTGAAACCTTGGACGGATTTAAAGAGAAGACCTCAAGTATCTAACTGAGAAGCAACACACATTTTTTTTACTTACGACACCAAAACTGAACGTGTGTTAAAGGTTGTCTTGGAAGGTCTGTCCAGTGCTTTCACGTGTCTTCTTGTTAAGGTTACAGATGTCTCGATGTAAAATTACTTTTTAAAAACCTTTTGATGTAATAATATGTAAGAAGTATTTTTCATGTTTTCAATGCAAATTTCAATCAGAAGAAATTATTCTGTCAAACAAAGCAGAACTAGGGGAATTAGGGGCATAATGAACACCTTAAGGGAAAATACATTTTATGAGTGTAAAATACCCGTACCCGTGTAAAATTGTTGGAGATAAATAGTCAAACCTCAAATAATATCCATATACTATACACTCCAATCGTTTTCAGCAATAAAATAGTGAATTTAAGTCTGTAAAAACAATTTGAAAACTTCTTTGTAAACCGGGTTACACCCTTGGGCGAAATGAACACACCTTGCTAAAAACTGGATTAGACTCAGAAATTAACTCTATAACATATGTACATACCTACGCGAACATGTCCCCATCCCTCCCACATACATACAACCCTCACACACACACACATACTCACACATACATACATACAAAAACGAGAACATAGGGGAGACATTTCTTAAGCTTTACTTCGTATAGGTCAATAAGCAACTCCAAAAGAGTATGTAGAATAAGTTCAATTGGTATAGGGGGTCTAATCGAAAATGCTCATGATTAACTACCTTAACGAGAGGTGCTTACATACCGAAAAGTGCCCTGAAAAGTAAGTAGTTATTGAATCACGGCAATTGATAGACATAAACGGCGCCGGTGGTGTAGTGGTAAGCGTGATTACCTCTCACCCCAGCAGGCCTGGGTTCAATACCAGTCGGCGCCGCCGGGATGTTCTGAGGCATAACATCTCTGATCACGCCTTCCTTCGGATGGGAAGTAAAGCCGTTGGTCCCCGGTTCATGAGTTGATGGGTCGATAGGTAGGGTCCAGGTGTGGGAGCTGCTTTCCTGGCACGTCGGTAGCATTGGTGCTCAGCACGGAAAACAAGATCGAAGGAAAAAACAAACCGAAGGAAAAAAAAAAAATATTAAATTGAGTTAAATTAAATTTAGAAAAAAAATCAGTCTAGTCCGCATCATGCTCTCTTGACGCGCGGATCTATTTGTATTTTGCTGAAGGAAGTGTTGCTGCTAGTCATAGCTACAACACATTTAAATAGCACTTTTCAGTGCTCAATATTACCTACAAAATTCGATCCTTGTATGTAACCTACCAGAATAAATTCCTACTCGGACATCGACTTGGAAAATTCCTCTTCGATCCTTCAGATTCATATAGTAATCTGTTTGGAAGTCGATTTGAAGAAACTTGGTTCTTCCGCCATGGCACCTTAACGCAAAAGAAAAGGGCAATCTCTTGATCGCCCTTGTGATGAAATTTATTTGAGCAATCAATTTGATATGCTTACGGATGATGAGAATGATCCATCATACAGCCAAACTTTTATTAAACATTCCCGGCTTAATGCCAATAAAGAAAAGATTCCCCCTATTGAGGTAGCCACTACCGATTTCCATGCTCTTCGCGTAGAACTTTTGAACTTTTGAACTTTTTTTAAATTCAAGTTTTCACTTCAAACTTGCCGTCGGGGTGAATGCCGTTGAAAGCTTAGACGGATTCAAAGAGAAGAGCTAAAGGCCTTATGCTCCATGTCCGAGTGAAGTGGGAAAACCGCACCCAATGCCTTTAGAGCCAGGGATGGGGTCACGGGACCGAAAATTGATACAAGCCAGCATTTAGCATGAATTGTGGTGATTCCTCTCACGCAAAGGACAACTGTCCTGTGAAGGAAGATCCTAAAAAATTTAAATGTTCAAATTGTGGTGAATATCACAAATCACAATCGAATTTAAGACTCACAAAGCGATCCTACAACCTCGATCTAAGCGACCAGTAGGAAACGTTTCACGTTCCCGACCAGGTACTGCTGTTAACAACGGTCAATGCGGAACAAATTCTACATTCGTACCCTCTGATTCAAATTCATCATCTATACCTGCTTCTCCCGCTACTAACAATGTTCAGCGTGTAAATGTAGCTACCTATGCTGCTATTACACGGGGTAGAAATCAAAATTCCAGCCATCATAATTCTAACGGAAATTTTGATAATTTAGAGGTAGCATTACTGCTCCTACAATGGATTTTTTTTACAGAAATCATAAATCGGCATGATTACTGATATGCTGACAACTAACTCAATGTTTGATGCTATTCAAACTGGAGTTAAATTCGCGAAAAATAGCGGAATGACTTTGAAATTTAGTAGTGGATTAAATATTTTGAATTGGAATGCTCAATCTCTTTAAATAATAAGGACGACCTATTTAACTTTTTGAGAGTTCATGATCGTCTTGATGGAGCCGGTGGTCGTTGTTCATAGACGTATCATCAAATTCTTTCTTCGTTAGAAACCAAAGTTTTTGAAACTTTTGGAGTTTCCGTCGAAACGAAATTTGGACAATTTAAGTTTATAGCTGCCTATTTGTCATTCCAATGCGCAGGACAGCAAAATAGTTTTCTCAAGGGTGACCATCAGAAACACACCCATCATAGGTCTAAATTCTTAATTGGCGATTCAAATGCAAAATACCGCTCATGGAATAATGCTCAAAGCAATTCCAATGGTAATATTCTGTTTGATGATTGTTCTGCAGGTTATTACACTATTCAATATCCAAACAGTTCAACATGCTTTTCTTCGGCAGGAAATCCCTTCAACTATTGAATTGGTCTTGTCATGTCATGTCATGTCATGTCAACTTTGTATTAAATTGGTTACCATGCTGAGTTCGGATCGGATCACCTTCTCGTAACTGTTGTAATATCCCAAGAAATAATGTCTAATCCCAACAGCTCTGCTTTCAATTATCATCCAGCTGATTGGGACAAATATCGAACATTTATGGAATATAGCTTTAATCCTAAAATCCCTCTGCAAACCAAAGATGAAATTAATTATGCTCCTGAATCTCTGACTACTTATATACTGTCGTTATACGCATAACTAACTGTCCCATGTTCTATGTAACCCTTATGCACCGTGGGACTCTTATGCGTATAACGGCAGTATAGTTGAAGCAAGAGGTCCCTCAGTACCAAAATGCAAGGTTAAATTCGGCGTAGCTAATGGGGGTGCCAAGAGAGCCAGGCCCCCTCCAGCATTATCTAGCCCCCCTCCGTTTTTTTTCAAGTTCGCGATTAATAAAATTTGACCACAAACAACGACTTTTTTAAACTCCTATAAGTTGACTACTTTTCTTATATTCTGGACTAGAAGAATCAGTTTTGAGAAATTATATGATACCGATATTTAAACGAAGGCATAATAAGACGTCTTCAGGCTCTACAAATTGGCCATGAGCCCAGGGTATTTCCTCCAACTTCTAGGAACTTCGTAAAACTTCAAGGACTTCTTAGACGTTCAGGGAACATCGTAGAAATTGAAGAAACTTAGTAGAAATTCTGACAACTTCATAGACCTTCAGAAAAAATCTGGGAAACAAGCAACTTGAAAAAGTTCTGAAAACTGCTTAAATGTGGAACATTTATTTTAGTTTGAGGAGCTTCGTAGAAGTTAGGGGAATATTATTTTATTTTAAGGGAAGCTCATTATTGATCGGGAACCACTAAATAATTTCAGAGCATTTTTTGAAGCTTCATGGACATGGAATAGTTGTGGAAATTACGTTAAAATTCAAGAAATTTCGTACGTGAAACTTCGTGGAAAATTAACAAGAATCGTAGAAGTGCAGTAACATTTTCAGGAGCTGCGTAAAACTTCAAATAAGTGCAAGGAACTTTAAAAAAGTTCAGGGAATTTTGTAGAAGATCTAAAAATAGTTCAATAAACTTCTAAAAACTTAAGGAATGCTCGTTTCAGTTCAGGGAGCAGATCTTACTTAAAAAAAACTCCATGAACTTCTGGGAGGTTTTAAGAGCTTCGTTAAATTTCAAGGAATTTTCCAGATGTTCAAGAATATTTGTAGGTGATAGGTATCATTCCAGAAGTGCAAAGATGTTCAGAGACCTTCGTAGGATTACGAGAGATGAAATGAATATAGAATTTGGAATAAATTCATAGAATTTCGTAGAAGTTGAGGAACACTTGTAAAGGGAGTTTTGTAGATGTTCAGCAAAAGTTGCATAAGTTACAGCATATAGAATTATGACGTGATCTAATTTAGTTGCCTTTTGTTAACATTTGTATTCGATGAATTTATGCTTACAATCTGTATTAGAGATATCAATTTTTTTATTTACAAAATCTTTTTTTCTCCTTGATTTGTTTTTCGTCGATCTTGTTTTCCGTGCTGAGCACCAATGCTACCGACGCCAGGGAGGCAGCTCCCACACCTGGACCCTACCTATCGACCCATCAACTCATGAACCGGGGACCAACGACTTTACTTCCCTTACATGATCAGAGATGTTATGCCTCAGATTGAACGCAAGCTGGGGTGAGAGGTAATCACGCTTACCACTACACCACCGGCGCGGCTAGGGGATCCTCTTTAAATTTCAGGGCACTTTGTTTAAGTTTAATGGATTAGGACGGCAAATGGTTTGAAAGCTATTTATCTGACAGAACATAAAGGACTGTTTTTAATGATTTTGTATCTTGTCCCGTTAACAATGACCTTGGAGTGCCTCAGGGAAGTGTATTAGGGCCCCTTTTATTTATTATGTATATTAATGACATGCGACGAGTTTTACGGTTTTGTGATATTAATCTTTTTGCTGACGATACTGTGTTATTCATTGCAGCTAAAGATTTAGAAGAAGCCGTTTCACGCTTGAATGAAGATTTGCGTTCTCTTAGTAGATGGTTGAAGTATAAACAATTGAAATTGAATATAAGTAAAACTAAATTCATGGTAATTTCGCGGAATCGTGTAGATGATGATGTCTCTGTTGTTATTGATGATGAGACTATTGATCGCGTTCAGGAAATTAAATATCTTGGCGTGATTATTGATGACAAACTCAAGTTCAATTCTCATATTGACAATGTCATCAAGAAAATTGCCAAGAAGTATGGAATCCTATGTCGCTTGAAAAACGATTAAACTATTGGTAGTAAAATACACTTATACAAATCAATCATCTCCCCTCATTTATACTTTTGCCCTTCCATTTTATTTTTGGCCAATGAAACACAAATATCGAGATTACAGCGTTTGCAGAATAAAGTAATGCGTTTGATTTTAAGATGTAATAGATTCACTTCCTCAACTTTTATGCTGGACGCTTTGCAATGGCTGTCAGTGAAGCAAAGAATTGTGTTTTTGACTATGGTGTTCATTTTTAAAGTAGTTAACGGTTTGCTGCCTCGATATTTGTGTGATTGGATTGAAAGAGGAAGTGATTTTCATAGATATAACACTAGAAACGCGGATGAAGTAAGAACACCACATCTTTTGAATAATGCTTCACAAAATTCATTATTTTTCAAAGGTATAAATGTTTTCAATTCGATGCCTAGACACATCAAGCGTGCAACTACACTTACAGAATTCAAGAGACGCTGCATTTCACATGTAAAAGCTGTTTATTGAGCAGTTAAATTTTTATGAATGGATAAATCATGTATCTTGACAAAGTTATCACTAACGGATTATTTTGTATGGAGACTGTCATCAAGACATTTTAGTAATTTGTGTAGCATATACAAAAAACTACATTGTTTGCCTCGATGGTGATGATGGATTTTTAGTTTTTTGATTTTGTAATAGTAATAGTAAAAATAGCTTTGAGTAGTCTACAATGGTTTGAGCCTCGCGCGCGGAATACAGGTATAAATGACTAATACGTGGAAATTGTGGCAAAAGCCTTGAATTAGTAAAGGATTAGTTGGAAGTCGTTTCCTTGGATATAGTCCTGGCACTGCGGAAGCTTAAACGTGTAAATCCCAGGTCACGTGTAAATGGAAGTATTGTCGAGGACTATACTTGGACTTTTGATAACTAGTTACACCTTTGAATGTTTTTGGTTGATGCCTATAACATATTATACAGGACATTTATATCTGTAATTGTAACCAGCTCGATTTTGTTTGCAAACCTGGTTAAAAATGTTTATATTTAATTATCTTAAAGATAACTCGTCCAGCTCAAACCTTTGTAGGGGTAAGAGGTGGGACCATCATCATCATCATAGGAATAGTTTAGGGAATTCCGAACATGTTCAGAAATCTTTGTGGAACTTCGCGGAAAATCATCGATAAACTTAAAAGTGCATCGTATAACGAAGCAAAACATGTTTTAAAAGATCCAAACAATTCTAAGAATATCAGGGATAGCGGTGCCGGTGGTGTAGTGGTAATTGCCTCGCAATCCACAGGGTCTGACTTCAATCACAGTTGGTGCCACCGGGATTTTCTGAGGCATAACATTTTTGAAAGTAAAGCTGTTGGTCCGCGGTCCATGGGTCGATAAGTAGGGGCCAGGTGTGGAAGCTGCCTCCCTGGCATCGGTAGCATTTGAACTAGGTTCGGAAAGCATGATCGACGGAAAACAAATCAAGGAAAAAAAGAACTTCAGGGATCTTCGTTTCAGTTTAGGGTGCTGTGTAGTAGTTTTTTAGAGATCTTACTTATAAAAAGCTCAACGAACTTCCTTCCCTTTCAGGGATCTTCCCAGATATTCAGAAATATGCGTAGAGATGATGAGGTTTTTTTTTCCGAAAATTCGAAATTTTGAAAGAACCTTGGACAATAAATATGGAACTTGGAAGAAGCTCAAGGAGCTTCGTCGTAGAAGTTGAGGAAATCTTCAAGGACTTAAGTTATAAGAATATCCTATAATTTATGTTTTGTTCCCTGAACATCTACAAAATTTCTTTAAGCCCTTGAAGATATTTTCCCTAAAAGGGAAGTTATTCAGAATGTATTCAAAAGATCTACACGTAAACAAAGTCCTGTGAATATTTTAGGCCTGTATAATTCTTAAGATCTCAAACTTTTTAAATATACAAAAATCATCTCTCATACATCATTCCAATACAAATTCATGCATTCGTTAGCGCAGAAAGCTCTCAATTAATAACTATGGAAATGCTTCATAGAAGTCTAATTTGAGCGCAGGCGAAAACTCATATATTTAAGAGCGTCAAATCCAAGTATAAACAGCCCCTATATGTCAATTTTTGATTGCAAATACATTTGAGCTCGATAATCCCGTCACAACCACTGCGCATAATTTAAAACTTGTAGAATCAAAAAACTAATTAACTGCACAAATTGAAAGAGAAACCGCACAGCTCCAAAAGTGCGCCATAATCCACGTAGCAATATTCTGCTCTGCTCCACCACCACCATCACTGACAAGATGTGCTTTCAGTTTCCAATCTATCCGCAAGGATCAGCCCAAAGGACAAGATATCTCGTGCATGCACCACATGCGCCTCCAAACACGCCGTAAAATCGGCGACAAGGAAAATTTGCATTTAAATTAAAACACCCTGACTATGCTCGATTTTACTGACGTAATTTCCCGTTAACGTCATCTCTGCCATCTCTCTCTCTCTGCCGCTCTCTGTCGGACCACGTGGCTTAGAGTTCCTTACAGTAAAGCCCCTGTTTTCCATCTCCTGATGATAAGGCAAATAGTAACTGCGCAGCATGAAGCCGATAGTCGATTCCGGGTTATTTCATAATTCCTATCGATCCAATTTTGACCGAACAGGGGAAGTGTGATCAAGGAACAAATGTAGGCCAGAAATTAAGGGTGCAAAATATGCTTACACTTTTTACGACTTATTCAATCTTATCGCCGACCTGCCGTCATCTGCTTCCTGTCAAAGTGCCAATTCAGGTCCACGGTGTTGAAAAAAAAATCCACCCGTTCGGGACCATAAACTTGTGTGGAAAAGTTATTCGATTAAACCGTTACTGTCGCCTGCCTACGGCATGTCCTCAATCCTGGCCCGGATTGACGAAATTCTTCAAGTTTACCAAACTCAAGATGATCGTTTATTTTGTTTCGTTATGTTTTGATATGCGAAGGGGAAAAAAACAAGAGCGATGATGATGCGGCGTCGGCGTGAGCTGAAAGAAAATCAATCCCATTTTAATTGGCAAACTTTTCCAGTCAGATATTTTGTCTCGTGAAATATGGTGATGAGAATCTTCTATCGTTTGGTTGGGAGGTTTTTTTCTTGAATTTAATTTACTTTCTTTGCAAGTCATGATTTAGAGAACTGGCATTGGGGAACTTTTGTGAATGAAGAGGTGTAGTAGAGAGTGTGTGTTTTTAGGAAGTAAGGATTCTGGAATCCAATCCGACGTGTGGTTTTTCTATTTTTCCAGCAGCAAAATTCTCACTTGAATTGTTTCATTCGCCCTGGAGCCAATAGACCAAAAACAAAGGATGATACTGCTGCTGGGTTTTCTTAAATTAAAAAGTGATGTTTATGACAGTTACCTCAATTCAACCTCCAACCACCCTTCGTTTTCGCAATATTTCCTTGAGTTTGACTCTTTGCTCTTTCTCGATTGGCACTCTTTATGCTAGAAGCGTGCAAACTCCATCGGTTCTTTGTTAAGTTCCTAGGGCAGGACATCGTTTCGTTGGGGTTTTGTTGATTGCTTAATTCAATTATTTCGTGCTCAAGATTCGCTTTCAACACCTTCCGCCGTCCGCCATGCCACCAAACGTAATTGAACGGCAAATGGAGGACAAACTTGTCGCCTGTCGGAAAATTTATACTTTTATTATGGTTCATTTTGAAAACCTTGAAATAATGGATGTCGCAAAAAAAAACAACAACAAACGATAAAGCGCTAATTTCCTGACAGGAGCAATTATTTCGTTTTGTTTTCGGTGTTAATTTCGCTTAATTTTTATCGTTGGTTTTCGCTCCAGCAACAGCAGCGGCAGTAGCAGCATCATGAATAACGGTGTTATTTGAGTTGGCAACAATGTTTGGGACGAACGGCATCCGCCTCTTATTGCTATCGGTAGCTGGATGTTCAGCTTGTTAGGAAGAAGGGAAGCTTTCTAAAATTCGTTCCAATTATGGACAACAGTGCTGCTGTTGGCTACACACAGTTTGCGGTAGTTTGTGATTATGGCTTGAATTTAGCACGGATCTCGTTCATGGGAAATAGTTGGCAAGCTGCCAGAAGCGGAAGTGTGCCAGTAGCTTGGGAGTTCGATGGAGGTATGCGTAATCTATCTTCTAGGCTTTGCTGAGTTATGGTCAAATTATGAGCATTATTTTATGCATTTGCCTGATTGGAACATATGCCTGCTCTCAAAATATGCCCACGTGAAACGAGAAAATTTCCAACCTGAAAAGTTGCATGACTAGACCCGGAATCAAATATTCCATCCGTAGCATATGGTCTGCTTTTATGAACGGTCTCTACGCATTCAGTTTATTTGCTTTAGAACAGGCCCAGAAGCTTTCAAGAACAAATCCAGAATGCACCGAATGAATGTCTTGTAGTTTTTAGATGAGAGTCTAATGAGCTTCAGGAACAATTTCGGTGGAGGGTCTTCAAGAACATTGTTACAAGTACGCTTTCCATTTGTTTAGTTTTGTTTTAAGTTTGTTATTTATTTGCAGAGAATTCATATTTATACAATTTACTCATTTCATCAAATTGCATGATGTAAATGATTCATGAAGTGAATTCATAAATGTTACACTTGTTATACAAAAATCAATGAGTTCCCAATACGTTCAGCTAATTCAGGCTACAAAATGGTGAGTTGACAACCTGGAAGAAGCGGAGTACCTACCCCTGGTCGTAGCAAGTTCCTACTTCACGCCTCCCCGAGTCATATGATAACAAAAGACTACCAGCAGAAACATGGACACAGCTGGGTGGTGTAGCTTGGGCAATGTTGCCAGTCCAGCAATAGCAAAGTGAAGAGGTGCGACGCGAACACTGGCGCAGTAACCATAGTGCGGTGTTAGAAGAAATGCTTCACCAAACCCGAGCGTCTGTTCACCATGGAGGTGCGGCTCAAAACGGCGTCTGTTCTCCATGTTAGGAGCGGCTGATCACCGTCCTAGTGCCTGCGTGGGACTCTAAACAGAGCTGTGCACGATGGTCCCCCGGCGAGACAGGGGGTTGGGGCAGGCCCAACAAGCCGCCCTGGAAAAAAACATAAAGTTGCAAATACTGAAGAAAGAAATACGGATCGGAACAATCGAAATAAGGACTACGATTGAAAACTCGCTGCAAATCGCATGGAACTGCAAATCGCTCGGCTTCCCGGGCTGCGATAGGTTAATCTATGACGAACTTAAACCACGCAACTTCAAAGTCGTAGCACTGGAGGAACTTTGCTGGACGGGACAAAAGGTATGGAAAAGCGGGCATCGAGCGGCTACTTTCTACCAGAGGTGTGGCACCACCAAAGAGCTGGGAACCGGCTTTGTAGTGCTGGGTAAGATGCACCAACGCGTGGCAGCCGATCAACGTGGGAATGTGCAAGTTGAGGATTAAGGGCCGTTTCTTCAACTACAGCATCATCAACGTGCACTGCCCACACAAAAGGAGACCCGACGACGAGAAAGATGCGTTCTATGCGCAGCTGGAGCAGGTGTACGACGGCTGTTCGCAACGGGACGTCAAAATCGTCATCGGTGACATGAACACTCAGGTAGGATGGGAAGCAATGTATAGACCGACAATCGGGCCAAACAGCCTGTATGCCGTATCGAACGACAACGGCCAACGATGCGTGAACTTTGCAGCCTCTCGGGGTATGGTAGTTCGAAGTACCTTCTTCCCCCGCTACCACGGACCAAATTTTCACGATTCAGCATCATTTGTTCATCGATTTCAAATCCGCATACGACACAATCGATCGAGATCAGCTATGGCAGATGTACGGATTTCCGGATGAACTGACGCGATTGGTCAAGGCGACGATTGATCGAGTGATGTGCGTTGTTCGAGTATCGGGGACACTCTCGAGTCCCTTTGAATCTCGAAGGGGGTTACGGCAAGGTGATAGACTTACATGTCTACTATTCAACATCGCGTTAGAAGATGTGATCAGAAGACTATCCCTACTCCCTACACGAGTAGTACGATCTTCAGGAAGTCCATCCAGCTTCTTGGCTTCGCCGATGACATTGACATTATAGCACGGAACTTTGAGACGATGGCGGAAACGTACATCAGACTGAAGGCTGAAGCTAGGCGCATTGGACTTGCCATTAACGCATCAAAGACAAAATACATGAAAGGAAGAGGTTCTAGGGAAGACAATGTTAGCCTCATTAGCCAACGCGCCCTTGGTGTTTTCGAACGGAAGGTGTTGCGTACCATCTACGGTGGAGTGCAGATGGATGACGGAACGTGGAGGAGGCGAATGAACCACGAATTGCACCAGCTGCTGGGAGAACCATCCATCGTCCACATTGGGCGGTCCAAAAATTGGGCGACTACGGTAGGCTGGGCACGTCGTAAGAATGCTGCACGACGACCCAGTGAAAATGGTTCTAGAATACGACCCAACAGGAACAAGAAGAAGAGGCGTGCAGCGGGCAAGGTTGATCGATCGAGTAGAAGGCGACATGCGGACCCTTCGCAGACTACGAGGCTGGCGAAGTGTGGCCATGGATCGAGTAGAGTGGAGACAACTTCTTCGGACAGCAGAGGACAACAATTTCAAGCTGCTGAATTAAAAAAAAAAAAAAATTGGAACCAAGACAACCGTCCAAGATATGTGGATTAGAAACATTCTTTGGTTCTTTGTAGAGATGGGCGATCCCGAGCTGTTCTAAAGACCCGATTCACTAAAGCAAGTTGATGACCCACGGTTCATATTTGAGGAACCGCGGCTCATCAGCTCAACCAATCAATCCGTCGTTTACGCGGAACTTATGAAAAAAGTAGAAGGGTCTGTGCCTAGGGGCACGAACGGAACTTGACGTACGACCGCTAGTGGACGGAATAAATGTGAAGAGCATTAAGTTCTTTTAATTGATCAATTATCTATTATCTCAACTCTTTCCGTTTTTGAATTGTAAGCGTACCAAAGAAAGTTGATTAGGATAATCAATCAAAATCACTTGCACCCCTGCTTCCAAGTTTGGTTACAAGATTACAACTCTGGATAGCATTTTGTGGGGGCTTGTGGTTCTGAATATGGACAAACAAGCACAGATAAATTCTATTCCAACTCTTTACTGATGTAAGCTTGATGGCCCTGAAAAGGGCCGTTTTATTGAAGAGGACATCCATGGCCACTTACGCTTCGCGTGTTTAGTGTAGGTGACACCATCACGGACCTCATTTTCAAGGAACAACTTCAGCACACCTCGTAGATCAGACCGGAGATACGTTTGACACCATCACGGCGAGCCAGACGACCGATGGCGGTTATCTCGAAGAACTTTGCGATGACGCTTGGTGCCTCCTTTACCAGACCTCTTCCTCCTTTGTCACGACCAGTCAATTGTTGCTTGTTAGGTGTGAAGGAGTGGACTAGCCACCACCTTCCTACTGCTGCTATTGCTGTTCACCACGCCGTCCGAAGCGAAAATGAACTAATGCCATACAGCAGCGCTCTTTTATATCTTTTCAGGTTAAAGCAGAATGATGTGCAACCAAGTGGTATAAAAGCTACAAAGACTCCTTCCATTATTAGTAGTTTGCTATCAAGTAGCGACACTGGCTCTTTTCCTTTTGCGTACACGGCGAATGAGAACGACCCAAATTTGTGTTTAGTTCACTTATAATCGCCAAAAGTGCAGGAACTCAGCGATGAGTAAATTTGAATCATGGTTTCCTGTGGAAAACCTGAAAAATCTGCCAGAAAATGAGGAAATTGACGAAAATTTTATTCAGTCTTGGACTAGTACCAATAGACAGAGTGAATCCAATCTTTACTTTTCTCAAATTCGGGAATTTTTCCCTGGAAAAACCTGGGAAAACATGAGACAAATTTTACTCATCGCTGAGTTCCTGCACTTTTGGCGATTATGAGTGAACTAAACTCAAATTTGGGTTGTTCTCATTCACCGTGTGACAGCATCACGGATCTCATTTTTCAGGAACACCTTCAGCACAACTCGTAAATCAGACCGGAGATCCGTCAGACACCGCCACGGCGAGCCAGACGACGGATGGTGGTTATCTCGAAGAATTTGCGTTTGGTTCTGAATAGGGTTTTTGATCTAATTTCCGTCGTACTAAGCACAACCCACGCTTTATCTCTCTTTTCTGAACGAGTTTAATTGAAAAGGAGAATATTTCTGTCAAATATAACTTCTAAATTTATTCACCTTTCCATACGTACCATTGGATTTGATAAAGAGTCACAAATTATTGAGATATTGCTGAAAATCTAATACTGGTTCTTGATTCTAAATTCGTCCTACGAGTTTCAATTCCGTCCAAACGCATTGAAACGCCATTAGATTTTCTTCGTCCTACGGATAAACGTAGAAAAAAGGGATTCGCTTGGAGCGCTTCTTTTGTTTTGAGAACAATGAGCGTAAATATTCATACAATGCGCTCTAATAGGGTTTATGTTGCAGCTAATGAACTAACGCATCGGCACATACCTATTATTAATTTGTGCACGGTGAGATCATTCATAATATTGATCTTTTCTGATCAATAGAACGGAAATGGGCGATTACGACGAAGTAGCGCTCTACCCTATGGCGATGAGTGTGCAAAATATTACGCAATTCCATCCTCCCTAGTCGCACGCGCCGGAGGATTGGAGGCGAATGCCACTTCGACATGTTTCGTCTACTTACTACTCTCTGACGACTGTGCTGGGGAAGCAGCATATGCATGTAGGTAATTGGTGGATTTGTTAGTTAATTCGACGCTTTTGAACAATGCTGGACATTTACCAGTTTTTCAATAGTTTCTTGTTGAAAATCAACATTCGGAACATTGTTATCGATGCGTATCTATATTTCTGATCGATTGGTGATAAAATTATTGAAATTGGACCAGGGGCAGCTCAGTTATTAACGTTCAAAATCTTTCTTAATTTGTTACATGTTCCATTTTCGGTTTTCACAAAGTGTACACCCATATAGAAATCAAAGACGTAGTCCTACGTCAAAAGGACGCCATTTACACATTGAACAGCCACCGCGTAACACTAATAAGCATAAAATAAATTTTAATATTACATCCAAGAGAGTGCATCCTCAATCATGTCATTTGTTTATTTTTGTGGCCATAAAATAACATGAGATTTTCGACATGATTGACGTGCTGTGTATGACACAAATGTCATAACCATATACTTTGTGTGAAGTCGGAAAATCTTGGTTCTCTGGTTCGATTTTAAGTTGAAATTTGACAGCTGCTGCAAATATCCGCAAACAAGCTCTGTTCATGCGTGATACTTTGTTAGGAAAGTTTGTCGCGAGCGACGAAAAGGTTTTTTTTTTAACCTTCGTAGTGCCAAAGGGGCTGTTTACTGTGTTTAACAGGAATTCTAGTTGCCTTAAAATGAAATGCATTTTAAATAGATGTAAAAGCACACACTTAAAAAAATAATGTAAATTTAGGCGCACTGAGACTGACATATACGAGCGTCAATTTTGACATAAAATTGAGTCATAATAGACGGTTAATCAAACGTATTTTTCGACGAGTACCGAACTTTTCAGTCTCGGAGCACTTAATTTTATATGAAATGTTTGTTTACGTCTTATCCTTTATGTTAAAGATGGATTCCGTCTCGTGTAAGATTAGGTATTTCTAAGTGTGCAGCATTACTACACCAGTATTGCAACGAGGAGTCTCTTTTATCTTTCTACTCATCCCGTGCGCATCTCACGACAGCAAAACAAAATCTTCTCTGTATCTTAGAAAAAGTCGCACCTCTCCCCCTGGTTATTGTTACGTCCTTGAAACTGGTGGGGATGGGAAGGATGGTAACTAAAACTCTACACAAGGAATTGGAACCGTTTTCGTTTGGTGTTGGAAATTTTTAGTTTTCTTACATTACGCCGGAACAGTTTATTTTAATCTGGACTGGAGAGCTTCAAACTTTCCCGGCACAACGCTAATGTCGTAAGAAAAAAATCAATTTCAATGCATCAATTTATCTTATAAAAATATTTGTATTTTCATTAAACACTTTTAAAGCGATACAACCATGCGGCACACATGATTGTAGCTTAAACACTTGTTGTCAACACTAACACTACCACCATTGGTGGTGGCTTCAGCGAGTATTAGTCATGCCATAGATCTTAATACTACATGTGCCTACCCAAGTAACTAACATTCATAACATTATGTTGACTAAATTTCTAAAGGCTGAATACTAAAGACTAAAGACAAAATATTTAAGACTAAATTCGAAAGACAACAGACAAAGATAAATGACAAAAGACATGAATCACAATGTCAATGTCACCCGGACTTGTTCCTAATACCTTCGGAGATGCATGTCAGAATCTTTCCTGAACCTAAATTAACCACGAGACACATCACATAGCTTTATTAAAAATACAGAACCCAGGCGCAAATTAATTACATCACTCAGAAATTGTCGGGCTTGTTTTTGTTCATTCGGTTTAAGCGTATTTCTCTGAATTTTATATTAAAGAACCAAATCTCAGCACGAGTATTTAAATTTAGATTTTTTTTTCCCAATGTCTTGAAAACCTAGTCGAAATTCCCCGATCTCATTAACACCCGACTCTCCTCACTACCATGGCTTTCAGTCGGTAGCAGAATTAAATAGAATTCAAACACTGCCGACTCTCAACGATAAAAGCACAACATTATTTGGCTCCATCCGTGTGCCACCGCCACACGCGGCCCAAGTTTATTTCATCTTGCCATTTTTGAAACCTAATAAGCTTCCTGCGATTTCACTTACCGAGAAGGACACCCTTCTTCACCCCCACCGTTAGTAAAACCCGATTCAATTAGATGCTTTAGACATGGCAGCAAACGAAATTCTAATTAAGTTCCGTGAATTAATCTCTCAATGCTGTCACGACGACGGACGCTTCCTGTTCGTTTTTCATAACTCCCTTTGTGCCACTCCGACATTGAGTCACTTTTGAAAAGGAAGCAAATCAAAATCCTTTCTTGAGCGCACTTTTGCCGTTTATTTTTTTCTACAGCAAAGCCCAGCAATAAGTTTCACATCCAGAACTGACGACGTCGGTCGTCCGTCGCCAGTGGGCTGGGAAAACGAAAATTTAATTTCCTATTGAATTCCGCTTCCGACCGATTTCACAAAAAAAAAAAAAAAAACTGTCGAAAGAAAAAGCAACAGCGGGAAAATAATTACAGAAAGAACCCATCCAGAATAGGGATGTCGTAGGTCGGTTTGGTTGTCTGCTGGCAGTGCATGAAGGAAAGCTTTTCTTAATCGCGTGCATCGTCTGTTGCTTCCCCTTAGGGGCCAGGCATTTTTCTTCATGTCAGGCGAACAATACACGATCATTTTGTGTGAGGAATTGAATAGAGCTAAACAAATTGCATGATGTGGTGGGTTATCGTACGGTAGCACTGCGCTATGGTAAATCGGGTACAGGTTTCCACTTCCGGGTGCTATGTAACCGTACGACTTAATCGAGGCGTCAGATTGCTTTCTCCTTATTGCAATCATCTACTGATGGGATAATTTTGAACATCGACTCCTGAGCTGTTCTCTATGAGTTAAAATAGAAGCTAAAGGGGAATTTTCGTACAAAATATCATCCATCAATTTGATAAGGATACGATGAAAATTAGAATGAGAAGTATGGAGAATGCTCAAGAAATTGGAGACTTTGCTGTGGTTATTCAACTTTCAACGTAATCCATCATTATTAAACTAACTAACTACCTATTCGTTCGAGCTATGCTTGATTTGATTCTAGAAATCGCGAGCCATTGCTGTGCTTATCTAACAAAATCTAACCCGCACTATCATTTACACGCGTACCCGTAAATCTACCGTTTCAACCAAGCTAGAACAACCATTTATATAACGACCTTCGCCATCAGCTGCAAACGAGCACGCGGACTCCTTTTACACTAACGATGAGCTTATGGCCTATGGCCATTTCCGCTGCAGTCCTCTTTTTTTCAAATGTAGCAAGGTAGTAGTACCTCGTCAACGACCACGACTACGGGAACGACTAATTTGCGATTTAATCACACCGGTCGTCCATGAATCAACACGACGAGCATGCTGAGAAAAAAAAAAGAAGATGCAAAAATCGACCCACTACACAAACACATGATTGTAATTACAGTGATTACGCCATCCTTTTTTGTTAGTAGGGATGGTCACAAGCGCTAAAGGTGTGTCTTGAGGGAGGGATTGTGAATGCAAAGAAAAACGACCGACAATTAGAGGACGGTCAGGGTAAGGTTAAATAGTAGACGTTCACATTTTGCATTTTGTCCTTCAGTGAACATTTCATTATTGAGAAAGAAATTGTGCAGCCCCTTCCGCCGTGGCGGACTGTGTGGTCTGATTTTCCAGGTGATAAATGGCACTCAATTGAATACACGCACCATCTGGAAAGGCAGGGGGAAATCGAGGAAGTCATTTATTTTCCCTTACCGGAGGCAGCGTTGATCGGTGGATAGTGATGCGGAAAATTGCACCTACGGATATGAACTGGAAGAAATCACAACCAGTACATTTACACACAGCATGTAGCGGAAATAAACCAAGCTTCACCTTTGGCATCTTTGCTTCCAATGTGCCTTAATAAGAGTAAATATGCGCGTAAGTACGTTTTTATTTGTTCGCACAAACAGCCAACATAGAGCACAGCGGGAACCTTTCATCCCAAGAATCCATTATACGAAGCAAGACAAATGAAGTGAGCATAATTCTTATTCCCTTGTGATCCCCACCAGCTCCCGTCGTCGGCGCGGCTTCAGGGAAAAGCTGGTCCGAATTTCCTTTGTTGCGAGTACCGGCGGCTTTGCCGCTCGCCACTTTTCTCAAGCGAGAAAAATTCGATGGAAATTGTGCTACCGCTTGACGGCTTTTCCTTCCCGTTTGTTTGAATCAGTTTTCTAGCATGTGGGAAGGGACCACGCTTTTGCACCCAGTTCAGCCGGTGCAACTCGAGTGTAAATTTCGTAAAACTTTTCACTTTTTTAGGGAGTGTTAATTTTGGCGCTTCGCAGTTGGAACCTCGGTGCTTCGAAATGATGCGGCCGTGGGAGGTTGCCTTTGTATTATTTTTGGCAATTGGGTGAATTTTGTTTTGTTTTTCAATTTGCCGCGGTGATATATGCTGTTTTATTTTTTAGAAGGTCGGATCATTTCAATACAAAATTGTGATGGGTGTTACTGGATAACAGTAGGACTTCTTTTGTTCATCCGAACACTTGTAATGTGAGACAAATGATGGATTAATTCCACGGCATGTTTGTTATTTCATTTCGAATTTATTTCTCTAGATGATGCCTAAACATCAAGGATATTTCATTTCACGATTTCTGTGAATATGATCCTAATGAAATTTGAATATTTCTTAAACCGAAGCTTAACCCATTTTAGTTCAAAATTGTTTGTCGTGATGGTACTAGCGAGCAAAGCAATACTGTTCGTACAATGTATTTGATCCTGATCAATTCGATTGATCCTAATTTGAGCAAAACCGTTCAGCTGAGTAAGACCTTTCAGATGGTAGTTAGTTTACAGTATGACCCATTGACATTGTTTACAGCTTATTTTTGGGTAGATTTAAAAATTGTTTTTAGTGCTGCTTTATATGTGTGTATTTGTTAGAATCTCTACTGTCAAGTGAGGTAAGTTAACTAAGATTGAGTGTCGGAGATTGTGAGTAAGCTGAAGGATGTCTCGCTGGATACGCCCAAGACTGGACGGGCGGTAGCTGGTGGCCGTGAACGGTTCCTAGGGAAAGCACTACATGCGACCCTCATCCCAGATGACCATGGCAATACAGGAAGTATTACAACAAAGGTAATTGCTATTAGATATTTTGAAAACAGTGACAGATAGCGGACATGAAGAACCAGTGGAGGTCCCGGGCAAAGGTATTTATCCTAGACAAATGGTAAGTTACAAATTCGCTGTTATCGTTGTCGTAGGCGCCGTCGTAGTTGCTGTCGTAATCGCCGTCGTAGTTGTAGGCAGTACCGTTAGTATATTTAAAATTAACCCAGTGGCGTCACGTAACCTCACTTTTTACCTGTGCACCATCTTTCAAAAACAGATTTAATGCCATATTCATACTCGAATCGGTTGAAAAACACACTTAATCTTCTAGTTTACTCGATATCTATCCATCACAAGCAATATTTTGATAATTGTTTTTGTTTTGAGAGTTGGTGCACAGGTGGATTGAGGTTAAGGCGTCACCAATGAATTAACCATCAACCGCTGAAAATATGAATTATCGCGTATTTCTGTTGTTCATTACATGCCAAGTGAAATTCGAGAACGTAATTTCATTTGAATAGCTTGTTTAACCAGGTCTTAAACAATCTTCACGTCGGTCATAGCTTGTTATGATTGCCTGAACCATGCGCAAAGAGAAAATCGAAACTTTGAACGTCACGTGATAGTGGATCTTAATGAAGGCCTAAATACTCTTTCGTAGCTTTTAGTTTTAGGATTTCAAAGATCGTCGGTTGCAGTGGCTTGCTTACCGAGCAGAAAAACGCGGTCCCAGGTCCTTTCATATTAAAAATGTATGGTAAGATCACTTGTTTATCGTGTATTTTGTAAAACTTTTTGTTGTCGTCGGTGCCGGGTTTGAATAGTTATAAAAACTTGAATAACGCTATAATGTGATATGAGGGGCTCGGTGGCCTTAGAGCAACCGGTTTTGATTACTGAGCAGAACATCATGAGTCTAATATCAAGCCCATCCACATTCAAGATTCGTCAATCGTTTAATTTGTTAGCATGACTACATGGTAATAACAGCAACTCGATGATTAAAAAGGAGCTCGTCTGTCTAGTGGCAAACGTTTTTGCTTACTAAGCAAAGGACCGTGGCTTCAATCCCAAACTCCTTCGCGTTAAATGATTGTTAGGACATCAATTCAGCTTATCGTTTACCAAGACGAACCCTGCTGCAAACCCAACCCAATTACCCAATATCCCAGTGATTCCTCGTGGAAGTGCAGAAGTGTTCTCGGCTTCCATCAAAGCGAGTGTTCCAAATTCCACAAATTCCTACCCCTTCCTTTCTTGACCTGTGTTCGAGCGCGACCGGCGCCGGTATTGCCTAGTTTTAGATCACCAGTTTTTACACATTGAGGATGATTACTAGTCCCAAGCATTATCTATTGGTTCTCTGTGTAATTACAGCTGGTCTGGTAATAACAGAGTAGCAACCGTGGGCGGTCAATCATGCTCATGCTCATGCTCATGCTCATGCTCATGCTCATGCTCAAGTGAGGTAAGGTAACTAAAATTTACACAAAATAAATTGTTACAATTAGTTGAGCGAAAGTTTGTTGCATTGAAAAACTCAAACAGCTGGTACAATTTGGATCTTTTGTGTTTTAAACGTAAAAGGGACAAATGGTACAAACAATTTTGTAGATCAAATAGTGACAATCATTGGAATAGGTGCACAATCACGCGTAGTAAATATTCACAATCGATAAAACAAACTCGTTATAAGTATGTCCAGAGGATGATTGATCAGCATCAAAACAACAGCAAAGAGTTTTGGGAATTTTTGAAATCTCTATAAAGACCTTGTAACTGCATTATGTGGTCCATAACTTTTGATGGCACATTTGAAAAGTTAGAGCTAGTAATTGCATCTAAATTTATTTTCTTTTACTCTTTATTTGTTCCAAATTCAAACTCAAATACATTTAATTTTAACCTTAGTGCTCCAGCTACTACAGTAACAAGCCGTATTTGTTATAATATATATAATTGTGCTTACATTGTTCCTGTATTGTTGCACAGGTTTTAAATACCTGAACCAGTCTTGTAAGCGGTCACCGTAGTCGACACATGTTCTGTGATAATCGACTGCCTTTGCTTCCGACACTTGCAAAACAAGCTATCAAATTACAGTACCAAACTAAAATGTCATATGACAGGCTCTGTCATACGACACTGTCGCCGAAGACCGTCACAAATGTATGTATTTTAGTTTTTCTCTTAATAAGAGCTGGTGATGTTGTGCTTGTGTGAATTCTAAAAATAGCAACCAACGATGTCCTAGTAACAAAATTTCTGATCAGAAATGTTTTAATTTACACCAAATTGAGGAATTATAACGAAATCACACATGTCATATGATAGCTATTTGATAATTTTAGTTTTGCTCGAATGTTGTTCTACCGTTTGTGTTGTGTAAGGGAGACGACGGTAGAGCATGAGAGTACGAATACAAACAGACTTTCACGCACGACAACGAAGCGAGTGTAGTAAAAAACGTCAACGGTATACATCCCTGACCTGAATGTCAGTATAACAATTGACATCTTGAAACTAAAAACTAAAACTAAATCTTATCTAAGTATAAATGGAATCTTCAATTGCAAAAATTTGTTCCTGACAATATAATGTTGGATATTTGCTCTAAAGTTTCAACATTAAAAATTCTATGTACCTCGATAGTACTGTACCAGGGAGGCAACTTTGTAAGTGCTTTTTTCCTGGTAGTGCAACAACTAGACCATATTGTAACAGCATAAAGCATGGCCACTCTAAAGAACTTGTTTAAATATCAGAAGTTTATTCGTCAGGCAAAGTTTGGATTTCCTGTTTATAAGAGGATACAAACATTTTATATATTTGTTACATTTGGGTTGAATGCCCTCAATGTGATCAAATCAGTCAGGGGGACGTCACGGGGAATCATCAAAAATATTTTCCCGAAAGAAAATATTCATATAATCCCGTGCAACCTGATCCTCAAAGACTAGTAAGACCCAAACTGAAATTATGGGAACTCTCGAATTGCTTAGCAAGTTTCTGAGCTTTTTCCAAATTTGTGATCAAAATTTTACCACGTTCTTTAACGGCTGGAATAGGCTTTTGAATTTTTTTTTTCAAACACATTGTTTGCTTCCAAAAGGGTTTGGAACTCGGGTCTAATTTCGGAACATTATTTTCAAAAGTTTTGTTCCTCAGGGCAGAGAATTGATACATTTCATGGCAGGATCGCGTGTTGTTTGATATTGCCAGCTACGGACATTTTTCAGACGGATCAAGAGCTGAAGATCGTCGTGTATTATAATTGAATCGAATTTAACCTCGCATTTTGGTACTGACGCAGCCCTTGCTTCGTCAATAGTAGTAATCAGAGATTCAAGAGCACAATTAATTTCATCTTTGATTTGCAAAGGAATGTTTTGATCAACGCTATATTCCATAAATGATCGAAATAGCTCCCAATCAGCTTTATGGTAATTGAAAGATTACGAGAGATCAGAATCGACGTCAGCATGGGTACCCAATTGACTAGAAACTTTACATTAATCAGTTAAGACCAAATCAATAGTTGAGGGATTTCTGAATAGCGTAATAACCTGCAGAATAATCATCAAATTTAATATTACCATTTGAATTGCTTTGAGCATTATTCCATGAGCGTTGTTTTACCTTAAAAACTCCAAAATTGAAGAATTTAGACCTATGACGAGAAAGTTTATGATAATCACCCTTGAGAAAATTCTTTTACTGACTTACCCATTGGAATGGCAAATAGACAGCTATACACGTAAGTTCTCCAAATTTTGTTTCAACAGAAACTTTGGTTTCTAACGAAGAAAGAATTTGAAGTTTGATACATCTATGAACAATAATGGTCAAGACGAAAATTTCGAGAAATGAAATAATTTGCGACCCAAGTTAAATAGGGTCAATCAAGGGTCATCAAAAGTTAAATAGCTGGTCCTCACAGCAGAGTAATTTGTACTTGGTCGGGGACGTGGATCGTTTTCTATCTGTCATTTAACATTTAATTTTTTTAGGATCTTCCTTCACAGGATAGTCGTCCTTAGCATAAGAGGAATCACCACAATTCATGCATTTAGCTGGCATGCAGCATTTTTTGGTTCCGTGACCCCATCCCTGGCACTTATGTAACCGGGTGAGATTTAGGAAATATCCTCCAGTCTTCCTGAAGTGTTTCCACTTCACTCAGACATGGAGCATAAGGATTGGATTTTTTAAAAGCCTTAAGGTTGTTTAGTTCACTAGACTTGAGGTGAAATTAATTAAAATCATTAGAAATCGTGTAGCGTGAATCGCCAGGACGGGACCTCTGGGCAGACCTTTCAAGACAACCTTGAGCAGACGTTCAGTGTTGGTGTCGTTAGTAAAAAAAAAAAACGTTTGTTGCTTCTCAGTTAGATACTTGAGGTCTTCTCATTGAATCCGTCCAAGGTTTCAGCCAATACACGGCATTCATCCCGGTGGCCAACTTGAAGTGAAAACTTAAATTGAACGAAGTTCAAAAGCTCCGTGAGAGAGCATGGAAATTGGAAGTGGTTACCGCAATAGGGAAAATCTTTTCCTTTTTGGCATTAAGGTGGGAATGATTAATAGAATTTTGCCTGAATGATGGGTCATTCACATCATTTGTAAGCAATCAAATTGATTTCTCTATTTAATTTCATCACAAAGGGGATCAAGAGATTTCCCTTTTCTTTTGCTTTAAGGCACCATGGCGGCAGAACCATTTTTTTTGGAAATCGACTTTTAAACAGATTACTATAAGAATCTTAAGGATCGAAGAGGAATTTACCAATTCGATATCCAAGCAGGATTACCTCGGTTACGGTCCAAACAAGGATCGAAGAGGAAAGTACTTACTGTTTCAATATGCACGATGCGAATCGACTGCTTATTGTATTTTCCGCTTTGCTTAGGCTTCTAAGTCATTTCTGAAAAATTCTAATCAAACATTTTCATCTATAGCAATGTTCGGTTAAAAAGTGAAAATCAAGTGTGGGCAAATTCGGATTAATTTTTCCAAGTGGATATTTTTGTGTGTGTGATTTACAGGATGGTTTATCTGACATCTTGAATAATCCAGCATTCAAATATAATATATTACCGTTTGCCTCTCACTCCAAAGGGCCTGAGTTCAATCCCAGTCGGCGCCATCGGGATTTTCTGAGGCATAAAATCTCTGATCACACCTTCCTTCCGAAGGAAAGTAAAACATGAGGGTTAATGGGTAGGATCCAGGTGTGGGAGCTGTCTCCCTGGCGCCGGTAGCATTGGTACTCAGCACTGAAAACAACATCGACGGAAAATGAATCAAGGGAAAAACAAAACTCTCAAACTTTCCCCTTTATTAACTAAGAGCTGTTTTGGGTCTTTTTGTTCTGGCCAATACAAAGTTGAGGATTTTACCATTCTAGGAAATGAAATACAATAGAAAACGGATAACTTCAATCTGAGATACAATATTTTTGATATCAAAGTGTCATTCTCAGTAAAGAGTTTTTATAAATATCATGCATTCCTAAAATGTTTGAAACAATTGTTAACCAGAAAATATTTAACCAGGTTGAGCATCGAATTTCAAATAATCAACATGGTTTTTTAAAGGTCGGTCAACGTCTAATTATCTGTTGGAATTTGTAAGCTAAAGCAATGGATAAAGGTAAAACCGTTGAAACCTTATACACTGACTTTAGTAAGGCCTTTGACAGAGTAGACATTCCCTTACTTCGTTTTAAAGTTAAACGTTTAGGTATGACAAATACACTTTTAAAATGGATTGGATCATACTTGACAGAAAGAATACAGATGGTCCGTTTTAAAGGAAAAATGACCTCGCTAGTTAATGTTACCTCAGGAGTTCCACAGGGATCTCATTTAGGTCCTTTATTATTAATTTTATTTGTGGATGACGTGAAGTTTTAGTTAATTCGCTTAAATGTGCCCATATATGCTGAGGATATGAAACTGTACATGGAAATCTTTAACAATTCTGTTTTGCATTAAAAAAGCAATAGATGTTTTCTACAATTGGTGCGTTAAAAGTCAGCTGGATATTAATGTTAAAAAATGCAATATGATATCTGATTCCAGAAAACACACTACTCTAGATTTTACATGTACTCTAGGAAACCAGCTAGTTGTAAGATGCGATAAAACTAGGGACTTAGAAGTAATTCTTGACTCGAAGTTGACATTTGTAGATCATGTGAATACCACAATTCACAAAGCAAATAATATGTTGGGATTCATCAAAAGATTTAGTTATCATTTTAAAGACCCATTTACCATCAAAACACTTTATATAGCTTACGTGAGATCAATTCTCGAATATTGCAGTGTGGTTTGGGCTCCATATCATGAAACTTATATAAATCGTATAGAATCAGTTCAAAAATAGTTTTTGTTATTTGCTCTTAGGAAACTAGGCTGGACCTCTTTTCCCCTTCCTTCTTATGAGTCCCGTTGCATGTTGATAAACATTGAAACACTTAAGAAACGAAGATAAATTTCCATGATTTCCTTTGTTAATGATATTGTCTCACAACGCGTAAATTCAGAAAAAAATATTAGCATGTTAAGAACTCGAAATTTATATCAACTGTCACCTCACAGAACGAATTATGGTAAAAATGGACCAATCATTAGAATGATGCGAGTGTATAGTAATTATTGTGAGCATATAGATCTAACGATGCCTAGAGATACAGTTAGGAGAACACTAACTGCTAGGTTTCATCTCGTTGAGTTTAAAACAATTTTTATTTCTTAGATATTTGTATATGCAGTCTACATTTATTGAAAATTTCAAATAAAACATGTATTTTAATATAGCATGTAAGGCAACAGCACTTTTGTAAAACGGTCTACACTGATTGACGACAAATGAATAAAAAAAAAATCGGCAGTCACAACTATTTTGTTTGGCTGCTCAACTTGACGCTTTTTTGGCAAGTATGACGTTTTCCATTGCAGAATAAGACCTTATTCAGGCAAAAAATATGCTTTTTTTTGCTAAAAAATGGTTTATTCAGCTTTTAATCAGCTCAAATTGTTTCTCATTCATCGTCTTTGTAGATGGTCATCGGTAACACACCACTTACGAAACGGTTCAATTCTGCGAAGAGAAGCAAATAATCTAGACCTTCTTTTTCACTAAACACAAAGCACTTCATCCAACCTCTGGACGTTTTTTTCAAGCCAATGAAAAGTTCTTGAAACACTGTGCTTGCCAGATGGTGGTTTGATAATGTAGGTGCGATGAATACGAGACCGGACTTTTTTTTTCTATGTTGGAACGAGCAATCACGGCAAGGATGTCATCCTTAAGAACGGTTTCAGGAAGTGCGTGTCTTGGTTCCTTGGGATGCAAATACAATTGACTACACTTTATTGCCGAACCCGTATGCAGTTTCAAACGAAAAAAGGCACAAAATTCCAGTTCCTGCACCCGACCAAGAAGCCGAACCAAGTCTGCCTCACTCCATATTTCTTCGTGAGTTGAATCGCCGACTGTCGCCAGAGATGTTTCTTCTTTTTGCAGAACAGCGTAAAACTTGTTGTGGACAGGTGATCCTGAGGCCATTCAGCTTTTTTATTGGTGGAGGAGAGTGTCTGATGAAGTGAAAGGGCCACTGGATTTCCTTGAAATCGATCCTACCCTAATTGGTCTCAACATCAGCACATCTGGCATCCAAGGAGAAGAATACGTTTTTTATGACGATAGTAAGTGTAGCAATTTTATTACTTGTGCTATTTATGAAACCCCAATGCAGAATAAGACCTTATTCATGCAAACATATGCTGCTTATGCTAAGGAATGGCATATTCAGCTTTTGATAAGCTCAAATTGTTTGTTGGATCTGCTTAAAGGGTGATACGGTCAAAATTTGGTCAAGGGAAAACGCGTGTAAATCGGTGAAATCGTTTATTTAAAAAATCAAATTAAATTTCTTTTTCAAGTTCAATTAGTATAAAATTCAGGAAAAATATTCAGTTAGGCTTCCGCTTTTCCAAATCCGAATTGCCGGGCCTTACGCTTGACCCCTGCCATCAGATTTTGTACAGCCACCTTGTCCACCTTCTTCGCCGCAGAAAGCCAGTTTGCCTTGAACTGCTGCTCGCCCTTAGCAGTTTTTTTTGGTCTTCTTTAGGTTCCGCTTGACAATAGCCCAGTATTTCTCAATTGGGCGGAGCTCTGGCGTGTTGGGAGGGTTCTTGTCCTTGGGAACCACCTGCACGTTGTTGGCGGCGTACCACTCCATGTCCTTTTTACCGTAATGGCAAGATGCCAAATCCGGCCAAAACAGTACGGAACAACCGTGTTTCTTCAGGAAAGGCAGCAGACGTTTATTCAAACACTCTTTCACGTAAATTTCTTGGTTGACAGTCCCGGAAGCTATGAAAATGCTGCTTTTCAAGCCACAGGTACAAAACTAAAAACTAAAACTAAATCTTATCTAAGTATAAAGGGAATTAATCGTTGCAATTGAGGATTGCAACGATTTTTGCCTGGAATCATTCATTATTTTGTTGGACATTTGTTCTAAAGTCTCAACATTCGAAATTCTATGTACCTCGGTAGTACTGTACCAGGGAGGCAACTTCAAAATCATTTTCAGAACTTTGTTCTGAATCCTTTGAAGTGCTTTTTTCCTGGTAAGGCAACAACAAGACCATATTGGCACAGCGTAAAGCATGGCCGGTCTAAAAACTTGTTTAAATATTAGAAGTTTATTCGTCAGGCAAAGTTTGAATTTCCTGTTTATAAGAGGATACAAACATTTAATATACTTGTTACATTTAGCTTGAATGCCCTCAATTTGATCTTTAAAAGTTAATTTTTTGGTCAAGTATTAATCCAAGATATTTCACTTGGTTTGACCAGGAAATTGGAACTCCGTTCATAGTGACTATGTGACTACTACTAGGTTTCAAAAATGAAGCTCTAGGCTTGTGTGGAAATATTATAAGTTGATATAATGAGAGAGATAAGGATTAGTATTTTCCATTTAATTCCACTACTTTATTTGCTTATCCTTGACAGATACGCGTATTTCGTCTACAATGTGCAGACTTCTTCAGTGTTCAATTTAAGTTTACCTAGTTTCTAAGTGAAAATGTACCTGTGTTAATATATATTCGGTAAATGCGATGTTTTTCTTCAGTCGAGTATTAGAACAAGACACTGAAGAAGTCTGCACATTGTAGACGAAATACGCGTATCTGTCAAGGATAAGCAAATAAAGTAGTGGAATTAAATGGAAAATACTAATCCTTACCTCTCTCATTATACAGGTATTCCACTAAGACGCCCTCATTCATCAGGATTATAAGTTGAGTTTTGGAAGCGTTGGGAGAAATCTTCCATTTTTGTAAATAAGAAGAGAAAATATCTAAACTTTTCTGCAGTCTGCTGCAAATAACACGAAGACTTCTTCCTTTAGCGGAAATGCCTGTGTCATCAGCGAACAAAGATTTGTGGCAACCCTGAGGCAAATCAGGGAGGTCCGAAGCGAAAATGTTATACAATATAGGCCCAAGAATGCTACCCTGAGGAACTCCTGCCCTAACAGGTAGTCGATTAGATTTGGAATTTTGATAATTTACTTGAAGAGTTCTGTCAGTTAAATAATTTTGAACTAATTTCATAATATAAAGTGGAAAATTAAACTTTATCAATTTAGCAATCAAACCTTCATGCCAAACACTGTCGAATGCTTTTTCTATGTCTAGAAGAGCAACTCCAGTTGAGTGGCCTTCAGATTTGTTTGAACGAATTAAATTGGTAACTCTTAAGAGTTGATGGGTAGTTGAATGCCCATGGCGAAATCCAAACTGCTCATCTGCAAAAATTGAGTTCGTATTGATTCTATTTAAAATTATCTTTTCAAAAAGTTTACTTATTGAAGAAAGCAAACTTATTGGGCGGTAGCTAGAAGCTTCAGCTGGGTTTTTATCCGGCTTCAAAATTGGAACAACTTTTGCATTTTTCCATTTATCAGGAAAGTATGCCAAATGGAAACATCTGTTAAATAATTTTACCAAGAAAGACAAGGTACTCTCTGGGAGTTTTTTGATGAGGATATAGAAAATTCCATCATCACCTGGAGCTTTCATATTTTGAAACTTTTTAGTTATAGACCTTACTTCGTCCAAATCAGTCCCCCAGGAATCATCAAAAATATTTTCCCAAGAGAAAATATTCAGAAAATCCCGAGCAACCTGATTCTCAATAGGACTAGTAAGATCCAAACTTAAATTATGGGAACTCTCGAATTGCTTAGCAAGTTTCTGAGCTTTTTCCAAATTTGTGATCAAAATTTTACCACCTTCTTTAAGCGCTGGAATAGGCTTTTGAGGTTTTTTCAAAATTTTTGTGAGTTTCCAAAAGGGTTTGGAACTCGGGTCTAATTTAGAAACATTATTTTCAAAAGTTTTGTTCCTCAGGGCAGAGAATCGCTTTTTAATTTGTTTTTGCAAATCCCGCCAGATAACTTTCATGGCAGGATCGCGTGTTCTTTGATATTGTCTCCTATGGACATTTTTAAGACGGATCAAGAGCTGAAGATCGTCATCTATTATAATTGAATCGAATTTAACCTCACATTTTGGTACTGAGGCAGCTCTTGCTTCAACTATAGAAGTAGTCAGAGATTCAAGAGCATAATTAATTTCATCTTTGGTTTGCAAAGGAATGTTTGGATCGAAGTTATATTCCATAAATGTTCGATACTGCTCCCAATCAGCTCTATGGTAATTCAAAGAAGAGCTGTTGGGATTACAAATTATTTCTTGGGATATTTCAAAAGTTACTGGAAGGTGATCAGAACCGAAGTCAGTATGGGTAACCAGTTGGCTACAAAGTTGACATGAATCAGTTAAGACTAAATCAATAGTGGAGGGATTTCTTGCAGAAGAAAAGCATGTTGGGCTGTTTGGATATTGAATAGTGTAATAACCTGCAGAACAATCATCAAACAGAATATTACCATTGGAATTGCTTTGAGCATTATTCCATGAGCGGTGTTTTGCATTAAAATCACCAATAATGAAGAATTTAGACCTATGACGGGTAAGTTTCTGGAGGTCACCCTTGAGAAAATTCTTTTTCTGGCCTACGCATTGGAATGGCAAATAAGCAGCTATAAACGTAAGTTGTCCAAATTTTGTTTCAACAGAAACTCCCAAAGTTTCAAAAACTTTGGTTTCAAATGAAGAAAGAATTTTATGTTTGATTCGTCTATGAACAATGATGGCAACGCCACCACAGGGTCCATCAAGACGATCATTTCTATAAATCAAGTAATTTGCGTCCTTCTTAACCTTATGGTCAGGTTTACAGAACGTTCCAGTTATAACGGCAATATGCACGTTATGAACTCTCAAAAAGTTAAATAGCTCGTCTTCATTATCTTTGAGAGATCGAGCATTCCAATTTACAATATTTAATGCTTTAAAATCCATTACTGAATTTTAAAGTCATGACAATATTATTTGCAAATTTTACTCCAGTTTGAATAGCATCAAACATGGAGTTAGATTTAAGCATATCAGAAATCATGTCAATGAATGATTTCTGTAAAAATTCCATTTTAGGGGCAGTAATGCTTCATAAGTCAAAATTGTCAAAATTTCCGTTAGAATTACTTTTGTTAGTATTTTGATTTCTACCCGCTGCAATAGCAGCATAGGTAGCTCCATTAACTCTCTGAACATTGTTAGCAGAGAGGGGAGTAGGTACAGATGAAACATTTGAAGCAGGGGTGATATTTGTACCTACGGGTACGAATGTAGAATTTGTTCCTAGCTGACCGTTGTTAACAACAGAAGAATTTGTACCTGTTCGGAAACGTGGAGCGTTTCCTACCTGGCGGTTAGAACGAGATTGTAGGATCGTTTTGCGAGTCTTACATTCCCAAAAATTGGATTTGTGGTTTTCACCACAATTTGAACATTTAAATTTCTTAGGATCTTCCTTCACAGGACAGTCGTCCTTTGCGTGAGAGGAATCACCACAATTCATGCATTTAGCTGGCATGTAGCAATTTTTAGTTCCGTGACCCCATCCCTGGCACTTACGGCACTGAGTGAGGTTTTGTAAATTTCCTCCAGTCTTCCTGAAGTGTTCCCACTTCACTCGGACATGGAGCATAAGGCTAGCTTTTTCTAAGGCCTTAAGGTTGTTTAGTTCACTAGACTTGAAGTGAACTAAATAAAAATCATTAGGAATCCCGTTGCGCGAATCGCCAGGACGGGATTTCATTTTCATTTTGATTACTTGGAGTGGCACAACTCCAAGTAATTTTGCCAGTTCATCTTTGATCATGACAACCTTGAACACACGTTCAGTTTTGGTGTCGTAAGTAAAAAATGTGTGCTTCTTTTCAGTAAGATACTTGAGAAGACATTTAAATCCGTCCAGTGTTTCAGCCAATACACGGCATTCACCCCGACGTCCAATTTGTAGAGAAAACTTAACTTTCACGAAGTTCAAAAGTTCCATGCGAAGAGCATGGAAATCGGAAGTGGTTATCACAATAGGGGGAATCTTTTCCTTCTTGGCATTAAGCCGAGAAAGTTCACTAGAATTTTTCTTGGATGATGGATCATTCTCATCATCCGTGAGCAAATCAAATTGATTACTCAAATTAATTTCTTCAGAAGGGGGGTCAAGAGTTTGCCCCTTTCTTTTGCGTTTAGGCGCCATGGCGGCAGTAAATTTTTATCCAAATCGACTTCCAAGCAGATTACTATAAGAATCTGAATGATCGAAGAGGAATTTTCCAAATCGATATTTAAGAAGGATTACCTCGGGTAGGGTCCAAGCAAGGATCGAAGAGGAATAAAGTTGAACAAGGTAGAAATTTTACAGGTTGAGCACAGAAAAGTGCTGTTTAAATTTGTTGTAGCTTTAGGTAGTAGTAACACTTCCTTCAGCAAAAAGCAAATAGATCCGCACGGCAAGAGAGCACGATGCGGACTGTCTCCAGAACATAAGTTTGCCGTTCATTCAATCACACAAAGGTCCCGTAAAGTTCTGGCCTGACTTAGCCAGCTGCCATTACAGCCGCGATGTCATATAATGGTATGAGCAGAATAAAGTCAATTATATCAATCCACCAAATTGTCCAGATTTTTGTCCCATTGAAAAATTTTGGGCAATTATCAAGCGCAAATCGAAGAAATGTGGCAAAACAATCAAAAAACCATCTGATTTGGAGGAGTGGTGAAAAAGGATGGTAGATGAGGTCGACAGTACTACTATGCAAGACATAATGAGAGGTGTTCCGCGAAAAGTTCGAAAATTCATCCGAAAAGCTGACCAATAATTTTTGTTGTATGTTTCCCTTAAGCTTAATAAAAATTCTACAAAATGATACCTTTAGCGTTTTTGTACTTTCTTCTCTTATAAAAGACCTATTTTCTAAATGGAACAGACCTAAATTCTAAATGGAACAGACTTTATTTTATCTTCGTCTTCGTCTTCCAAGAAGTTTCTAGGCTTGCAAAGCCCTATCTTTTGACGGTACCCGTTAGTTGAGTAATCCCTCTAAAAGTGAGACACAATATTAAGTATTTTGAAAAGTGGAGAGCGAGAGTTCACAATTGCAGTAAATGGCTATTCAAAAAATCTTTTGAAGACGCTTATCCTCTATCTATTCTCACAATAAAGCTAAAGAGCGTTTTTTTTCCGGACGATTTCTAAAAATATGTGTTTTAACTATAGCTTTTTCCATGTAATTCTTACGTGTTTGTCATATTGTAATAAGTTATGTATCTTGCTAAAATGCACATTTTGGTAGAGCTAATCATCCGCTATTCGTAGAATCTTTGAAGATATTGTACAGATTTCATACAAATTGGCGCTTCTTTGCATTTAAATAAATTATAGAGTGGTTAATGGTGGCAGATCAGATAACTTCTGTTTAAAAGTACAACAAATACACTGCAAAACACCGCCGGAGTTATCTACTTCTGACTCTATCTTGAAAAGTTACAGAAGTTTTAAGGAGAGAGCACAATCACATTTCTTCTGCGAAAAAACTACATACAGAGGGAAATACGGAATATTATTTTTTTTGGTATTTCGTGAATGTTTTTTTTTATGAAGATATCCTTCCATTGTGCATTCTGAAGTTATGCGTTGACTGTTATTAATTTAAGCAATGCATAATTATGTTTGGATCATAATCTATCTTCTTCTTCCTTCTTGCATTTCAAGCTTATTGCTTATCGCACATTAGCTTATTGCGTACACTCAACTTAGTGCTCTAGATGTACTTCCACAATTATTAATTGAGAGCTTTCGTTGCCTGTACCATTCTTTCATTAGTATAATTGTGTGGCAAGTACAATCATACTCTATGCCCATTGCCCAGGGAAGTCGAGAAGTTTTCCGACCCGAAAAATTTCTTGACCGGACCGGGAATCGAACTCAGCCACCTCCAGCATGGTCTTGCTTTATAGCGGCGCCTTTACCGAATGAGCTAAGGGAGGTTCCTGATCATAATCTATACATACCCCGAATTAACAATAAAATATAAAATGAAAAAGTTGCAGACAGTTTTTGGTGTCCGTTTTATAAACTGACTGGTTCCCGAAAAGTAAAAGCTGGATTTGGTTATCTTTATTTATGGGACTTTCAGCCATAGGCTTTCCGAAAAGTAAAAGGGTTGTCAAAGAAAGGCTAAAGAAAGATGCCATTTTTATTAAATCCAAAATTCTCTTTCAGTTAGCGAACGTTTAGTCCTTTCAGTTAGCGAACGAACTCCTGTTTTCAGTATCATTTGTTGTTCGTGATCCCATTTTGTCACTAATTCTTCTACGATTAAAAAAAATGTGATTAGCTTGCCACGGGTTTGACAATATGCTAAATGCTCAAACATAGCGCATCAAATTACCGGAATGATCCTCATCTTCACCTAAAAGCATTCCACAATTCTACGCCTTACCTGTGTAAGTGAATACGCTGAAAGAATCTCGTTTAATCGTCCTTTCATCGATATCCTAGCGCTTCCTACAAATACGGTGGCTGCCAAACAGCTAGCGGCGCCCATAAATAAAACCAGCAATTCACAGACGCTCTAGCTCTTAACACGCTAATTATTATTTTCAGCTCCGGTGAATAAAGATGGTCTTTAGGACTACGCAAATTTTGCTACGCTGGATCCTCACCTTTTTCGGTCTGTCATAATCGTAAATAATTCTAAGATTGATTTCCCCGCTTTCGTTTTCCGATTCACGGCTTTCACCACTCACTCACTCACTCACTCACTCGTGCTCCGAGTTTCCCATTTGACTATTTATTCGACCTCAAATATTTGTTTACTTATATGCCTTCCGATTTTCGTCCAAACTGTAGGTTCGACGTATGTAGAAATGATTCTTGCATTGCAGCAGATACCTTTCACTTCGTACGTGCGGTATCGGTATATTGTGTGGGCACATGGCCAGCATTCAAACATTTAAACAGCCTTCCCATTGTTGCAACCCCAGCCCGCACTCACATATGACCTCTGGTCAGCACAAATCAGCTTTTTCAGGACACATTTATTCTGCCTTTTTTTCTGCAGCAGATTCATATGTACCTTCCAATAGCAATAGCATCAGCACAGCACCAGTAGACGACAGCAAGCAAAGTTCAACGGCAACTATGTACACAATTCAGTCCCTTCGAGGGCCGTTAGGACGGGTTTATTCTATTTTTGCAGAAAATGAACAAATATTGGCGGATTCCGGATGGTAGCAAAATCCAATTTTGGAAACAAACGGTTCCGTTTTCTTATTCTTCTTGGATAAAATTCCATTTTAAAAATACAACCTAACACACCACCTAAATTGCATTGCATAATCACTGACCACAAACTTTAATTGCTTCCACTATCAACCAGTTGCAACGGATGGTTTCATGCACAATGAAACGTCCATTAAATCCACAATGTGTCACATGGTGCTACACAGTGTAACAGTTTTTGTCATCCGTCCAGATCCAAGTCACACTGCACCCAATCGGACCAAAAACCATCGACCCATCGTCCCGGTTGAATTCCGTACGCGTCTTCACACCGCCGGGTCCCGAAACAGACTAACCAAACCGTTGGCGGAAAATTTGAACTGAACCGCCAGGGCAAACGCCAGGCGCCCACCACCGCCGCCGTCAGATATGGATGGTGTGCTTTGTTGCACTGTCTGCCCTGCCATGCGACCGACGACGACGACGACGACGACCACGGTTCGTTCAGGAAGTCAGTCGGTTGTCAGTCGGAGACGGACATGTGAAACGGGAGGAAAACAGTGGTTGGGTGGGAATGTTTTGGATTGTGTTGTAGACGGAAAGAGCTGAAAGGGAGAGAATAAGTTTGAAGGAAAAACGATCAAAATGAGGACGGTCTCTCCGGGGATGGAAGGATTGAGAGAATTTCTGATTGTTTTAAGAAGCCAGTGGTGCCAGTAATGTGAAGTCTTGTTCGCATTTTACTATCTCTTAGTAGAGGAATAGGAACAGGAATAAATATGGAATAGAAGTTGAATAGCTTTTCGTTACAAAATCGCCTAGAAATGGACCATGTGATGCTATAGAAGGAATACTGAAACGTATGGCTACCAGAGCAAGTCTAGCTAGAGAACGTGAATAGCCGATGAGAAAATCAATTAGGCTCAGAAGTGCAACGAGGAACAGCTGACTCAAATTTTATTTTGTTATGCAACTACTGAAGAATATGAAATTTATAAACTAAAGCTTAACGAACCAAACACAACAGCTATAACCAGGCATGGAAATTATTTACATTAATTTCGTGCATTCATTAATATTCATTTTCCTCTATTTTTTGCCATCAAGAACCGCTATCTTTTCTCCACACCAAGCAGATATTTTGAAATTGAGTGTCCATAGGTGCCCTCAAAGAGGAGTTATGCCACCACTTTTGTGGAATCTCGATGCAGATACGCTGTTGAGGGAACAGCGGTTTTCCTACCTATGGTTTAGTTGACTATCTCATTTTGATAGTTTGTTAGTGCATACGCACTTTATACATCAATTGCAGAACGCTCTTAGAGTAGTTAAACGTTAGTTTCATCATGATGGTCATTTGGTTAATCCAAACAGAACATCAATTGTATTCTTTTCTAAGTTTTGTTTGGCTGTGAGACCTATGTGAGTAATCAAGTTAAATTGAATTCAGAGTCAAAAAAGCATGCATGGCCTTTGGCCAGTGCAGATCAACCATTGAAAAAACCTGGGGTCTAAAACCTAAGTACATAAAATAGATTTACACAACAGTTGTGCGACCAATTATGGCCTAGATGTTTTGCGTGGTGGCAGAAAGGAGAGGTAAGAACAGTTCAGACAAAATTGAGCCATTTTCAACGTATGCACCTCATGGTTTTGTCTAGAGCGTTCTCTACAACTCCTACTGCCACAATTGCAGCTTGCAGCTTGTGACACCACTATACATATATACTACCCGTCATAAGGGCTCGCAAAGAAAAGTATTGCAACACTCATTGGAATGTTGCATCAACCCCCAAAATGTTCAGCAACACCTAAAAAATGTTGGAAAAGCTGAACAACGTGCTGAATACGCTTGGGAAAGATAGAATTTGTGTCTTTGGAACTTGAAAAAGTACTGATTCACTTCAGAAAAGTTCTAACTCACTTCGTGAAATACTAAAGCATTCCATAAAACAAAAACTTCTAATAGAACTGAATCACTTCAAACATATTCGAAATCACATCGGAAAACACTGAATCACTTCAGAAATGTCCAAAATCTCTTCGGAAAGTACCTAATCACTTCACAAACGATCGAAATCATTTCGAAAAGTACTGAAGCACTTCAGCAATACTCTTAATCACTTAACCACTGAACAATAATCGAAATCCCTTCTGAAATTATTGAATCACTGCAGAAATGTTCGGCGTCACTTTGGTAAGTACTAAATCACAAAGAAAATGTTTAAATCACTTCGGATAGCTTTGAACCACTTCAAAATCACTTCTTAAAGAACTGAATGATTTTGATTTTATTCGTCTTTGGAACTTGAAAATGACTTGATGAGTTCAAATTTAAGGATTTTTATCCCTGATCATGCGTATCAGGGGCGCAAGTAATTTCAAATTTATTATTTTTCAATTATTTTCAGAACATGACTATTAGGGATGGTCCATTAGTTATGTCACGCAAATTTGGCCCATTTTCAACCCCCTCCCCCCTTTGTCACATTTTTGGTATGGACCTTAATTTTTTTTTGTATGGTTCGTCACTGTTTTCAAAAAAAAAATTGTGACTTAATTAATGGACGACCCCTTATAGGCGCGTGCCATTTCAAATTTCAAGGTTTTTATCACTTTTTCGTCATCCGGAACATGTATACAATGGGCGCAAATAATTTTAAATTTAACCTTTCTTTTAATTTTATCTGATTTTTTCTACCAGAATTTTACAAATTTTACATTTATTTTATATTTTTTTTCTTTTTGTTTGTATCAGGGGCACTTTTTCATATTTTTATCAATTTTTCCCTGAACATGTATACTAATGCAAGCCATTTCAAACTTAGATATTTTTCAATTTTTACCTAAACATGTGTTTCAGAGATATGTGAATTAGGGGCGCAAGTGTTCGAAGGTAACCTTAGCTAGTGCAGTGTATTTTAAGTATTTAACTTTTTCGGTAAGATATTGCTCTAATTAAAACATCTATAAATCTTTTTTTTTTATTGGATTGTTGATTTGACCTATTTTGGAAACTATTTTTTTCGGTTTGGAACTAAGTAATCATTGACTACCTGTAACTACCCACAACCACAGCACCGATTGAGAGAGCACCTAAATTTTCATGATTTTTTCTAAGTGTGTTGCTTTTATATTTTTATATGGTGCATTTATTTAAGAGTGAGCATATTTGTTGCAAATAGTCCCAGCCATTAGCTAACAGTTTTCCGAAGATAAGCTTAATGTTTTCTGTAGGCCCTTTTAAAAAATGTGGCTTGATTAAAAAAATATTATGATTTGAAGATGACAAAAAAACAAGTATTAATGGATTAGCGAATTTGTATGGAACAGCTCAGTATAAACTAAAGATATTTCTTTTTTTATGGCTTTCTCAGTCTAGGGAAATCCAAACGGTCAATTATCAAATCACTCTTCATTTATTAGTCGAACAACCCATTACAAAATATCAAACATGGAAACGTATTAAAGTTAATTTAATTCGACAATATATTGAAATCATGATCAATTCGAATAACAATCTGCGCTTTTGATTTTACTTTTGTTTGTGTGATTATGAAATGCTATCTTCAGGGAAATGTTCTTCGTTGCAATAACCTGTGGTGAAATGACACAGTCCTGCCTAGATACATATCCGTGCATATCACAGATCCAGATTTTAAATAGGTCGAATATTGACAGTAAATATTACCTGATCCGCTTTAAATATGTACCAGATTTCAAATGCAATTTGTGAAACATCCAAAGTTGAGTTGTTTGATCATCTTTTCGTGATTAGATGTACAAAATAAGACTCATTTTACCGTAGTCTGTTTAAAAATAGCGCTTACACAGATTTTAGTGATGAGATTTATATTATGTATAATATTATTTCTTTTGAACGTCCCTACTTACAAAATGTTTTCTAATTTTAGCATTACTAGCCAAAATAAATCCAATGTAGGTAAAAATTTCCGTTTCAGCTTACTTGTTGTGATTACAACTGTAACATCAACTCCGGAAAAATAAAAACTCTTGCCGACGTTCTTATCAGCTGACATTTGCGGAAAACGGTTTTCAGAGCTTGCGAGCATTCCGAGGTTTGAGAGTGTAGTTTTCATTCCGCTCTCTTTTGTCGATGTAACGAACATTATAGCTACGAGAGCATGATGCGCGCTATTTCGTTCATATCGTTTTGATGTCGTTCAGGAAACGAATGCGCATGATGTTTTATAGCAAACAACATCCATGGAGGCCATGGAGGCGCATCATATCTCATTGCATTGCCATCACTGAGTGCTGGCGATGATTAATTACACCATGACGCAGATTGGTGGACAACTATCATATCACCAGCATGTGACTAGATATCTTTCTGTTGTCAAGTTATCAACTTATTTCTTGTGGTAGGTACTTGTGCGTCTATTAGGGTGACCCAAAATAAAACATTATCTGGAAATCGGGGGTTGATAGCTAAGGGTGTTAAGAGATGAACTAGCCTATGGCTAAAAATCTCTATAATAAAGTATTAAAAAAAAAAAGCTAAGGGTGTTAAAAAAGTTGATTGGAAATGCTATCTAACATGAAGCTTTAAGTGTGATAATTTATTAGCTAGAGAATGGTCTTTAGAAGAGGGTAGGTAGATAGTTACGTTAGAGTACTACAGTTTGAAAAGTCATGTTGCATGTCAGTTGAAAATGAGCAAAGGGCCATTAATTTCGAAGACCCATACACTATTAAGCTATTATATACCACATATGTAAGGCTAATTCTGGAATACTGCCACCTAGTATGGAATCCATACGTTTCCATACACGAAGAACACATAGAATCTGTCCAAAAACAATTCCTCTTATATGCTTTACGTAAATTAAATTGGACTGCATTTCATTTACTCCATGCTCATCAATATACACACACTTAATGAGCGCCGCTTATTTGCAATTTTTCTTCATCAACGACATTATTTCAATGCGCATAGATTCGGTAGAAATTCTCGCACAATTAAACTTTTACACACCTTGTCGATATCTTAGAACACGGAATTTATTTTTGATAAATCGTACAGAACAAACTATGCAAAAATAGCCCAATCAATGGAATAATGCGCTTTGATAATTTGCATTGCGGAACTATTGTCCAAACAGCAAATTAAAATTAAGCTAAAACAGAATAGAATTAATGCATAGAATGTAAGTAAACATTGTAATAATCATTGTATGTAGTCTACACTGGCTTGAAGAAATGAATAAATAAATAAATGAATAATGCACAGTACAAAGTCAAACGCACACCTCTCTAGCTAATAAATTATCACACTAAAGTCTTCATATTGGATAGCATTTCCAATCAACTCTGAAAATCGCAAACTTCGCGTATGAAGTAACATAAAAACACTTTGAATGTAACAACTCAAGGTGGGATTGTGGAGGAACAACACAACAGTTGTGTTACGGCTAATGCCGTTGCGTTATCTTGATAAACTTAAAGACTACTTGAATTCGTCGATACCTACACTAGCACTAGTTAAATTATTAATTAGATAAACATAAGCTAAACAATTATATCTATCATGCAAATCAATTCAGTTCTACTATTATTACTTAAACTACGGCCACTATGAGCAGTGAACCCTAAATTGAAACAGGTCTAATTAATTTCCTTATATACTGGAAGAAAACAACAGATAGGAGCGAAGAGCGATAACACGATACATACAGTTCACAAACAACGATAGTCGATTACAAAGAATGTATACAATTAGGGATAGCAAAAGGTGGATCGTACGTAGGAGACGGATCAGTTACGATCAACACCTCGTAAAATAAACGTGTCAGACAGAAAACGTCGTTCTGTACGCGGTCCGAAATTTCCCCTCTTGTTCGTCGGTTTAACTAGTTTTTCGCTAGTCCAGTTTTTCCAGTGGGAAGGTCCCAGTTTTTTCTTGAGTACTCGATCATTCTCGGTTGTGCGGAATCCTGTGTGCCTCAACCTAGTCCTTAGTGAGAAGGAAGGTGAGCAAAGGTCAGTGATTTCGGTGTAGAAGACACCGCCGCGTGTGTTGGAACAGTGGAGATTCTCGTTCAACTTCGTTGATACGAATTTCGTGCCAGTGTGGCAAACCTTCTGGGTCCAGAGGCCAACAGTGCTGTTAAGCAAGCCTTTGTATCGGCATTCCGGGTGTACCGCCCGAACAAGTTGGGTTAAGAAGAATTGCATTATAACACACCATCGACTGGAAATGCTCTCGCAACGTGGGGCTTTAGGTAGTAATGAAACGTCGCTAGAACGTTTACACTGCCGCAGTCAGTAATGAGTAAAGGCGGACGCACACATTTTGCCTGAAGACATACATTAAATCTTCGCCTACATCGTACGGGTTAGGAAAAAGGTGTGCGTTTGACTTTATACTGGCCCTTCGCTCATTTTCAACTTCTATTCAATTTTCATACTGCCGTACTCTAACGGAACAATCCACCTACCCTCTTCTAACATCATTCTGTAGCCAATAAATTATCACAATAAAGCTTCATGTTAGAAAGCGTTTACAACCAACTCTGAAAATCGCAAACTTCGCGTATGAAGTAACATAAAAACACTTTGAAAAGACATACATGCATTTTGCATTTTAAGGAAGTAAGAAGCATTGGATAGCAATGTGCATATGAAATAATTAAATTCTATTTAAAAGTCAATGCAATGTTTTCAAATGTTTCTGTTTTTAGTTGGATAAAGGGATGACGTTTAAGAAAATAATGAAAAATGTTGAGCTTTTTTTTGCAAATACAAATCAAATGGTACAACTTTTCCTTGTACATATGCTACGTTGATATTACACCTCGATTGTTACATACACAGCAAAACATAAATTTTAATACTACATCCACGAGGATGCACTTCAATCATGTCAAAAATCGAATGGAATTTTTATGGCCACAAAAATAAACAAATGCAGTAAAAGCAGCGTAATGTCAGTTCATGCACTGTATTAATAATAATTTGGTCCGTTTTGGCAAGTTATATTACACCATATTTTCGACACGATTGATGTGCATCCACTTTGATGTGATATTAAAATCGTCGATTTGACAGATCAGTTTCCACATGCATCAGATCAGATACATCGGTTTTTGTTTGGCAGTGAAGATACGTCGGTAACTCGGAAAGAATTGAGAATACTGTCGGTTGGTTGGTTGATTTGCATAACTAGTCATAATTGTGAAATAATTTAGTTTTAAAGTGGAGATGAGAGGGTCACCGCATCATCTGCTGTTAAACATTATACGTTTTGTGTTAAGAAAGCACTGGGCAGAATGGTATGTGAAGTTAATATTAAGCTGATTTTTTGTAGTGTCCACAAATGGCAAAGGCATTTCAAGGTATAACTGCATTTCCACCTCGAACTTTCAATTACACCAAATCTCGGAAATTAGTACCCCATTTCATCTGAAATTGCTATTGCATGTATGCTGTAGCGCAGCAAAAGTGGAGTAACAGTTTCATTGTGGTACATAAGGATGCTATGTTATGTTCCCGGAAATACAAAAAACAATTTTCGCAGGATTCAAACGCAAGCTTCTCCATAGCCAGATGTAATCCTACAGGATCAAACGCACAACTAGTATCGGGTTGCCACCAAGCATCATCATCAGAACGTCAAGAAGATAATGAGAAGAACAGAGTATTGATGAAGATGCTCGTTTAGATCTTGGCTTGGGGGCAATCCTTCTTGCGGAACGGTTTCAACTTCTTCAAAATATCCGACGTTGAAAATATGTGCTGAAGTAAACTGTTTTGACTCATCAAGCTGGGTGGCTGCATCTAAATAATGCATTTACAATATTTATGTTTTCGTCACGAATATTTAACAAAACATACCTAGCAGTTGTAGAATCCCAAATCTCTCGGAGTGTATTGCATTTTCATAATTTAGTATTGGAATGGTACACAGCAAAAAAAAATAATATTACATCCAAGATGATGCACTTCAATCATGTCGAAAATCTCATTTTATTTTTATGGCCACAAAAGAAACAAATGCAGTAAAAGCAGCGTAGTGTCAGTTCATGCACTGTTCTTATGATGCATTTGCCCTTTTTGGCAAGTAATATTGCACCATTTTTTTTGACACGATTGAAGTGCTTTCACTTTGTTGTGATATCAAAATAATTTTTTTGCTGTTTAGTATAAAACATTTTTTGGTATTATTTTTTGGTATTTTACCTCTTACGACAGGCTAATCCATACCAATTTAATGTATCGAGATATTTTTTCCTTCTCGGGAATTGGTCAAAAAAATCTCAATTTGCTATGGATAAGAAAATGTCGTCGGCGTACGAGATATTATGCTTTTTTATGTGATTTTAATTGTTCGTGTCTATGTTTATGCTGGCATTCATTCCCGAGCAGGAACGAAAATTTCAATACCTTAAATTGGTATGGATTAGCCTGACATAAGAGGTAAAATACCAAAAAATAATACCAGAAAAATGTTCCCAGAACACCATTAAAAAAAAAACAAATTATGCTAATACAATACCAAATCAATAACACAAAGGTATTCTTTTGAGTTTTAAAAAATATTTTATGTTATGTACAAGGTATTTTGCATGCAATTGTTTGGTAAAGATTGTGTTTGAATAAAAAATGCAACACTTTCTTTAAGGTATAACTTCTTATTGCATGGGTAAAAATTTATGAAATTTTGAGTAAAACTAGTTTAGAGTGTAATCTTTACATGTGCAAAATTTCGTCACAATCTCCCGAGTAGGAAAAAAATAACTTTTTAATACCAAATATAGGTATGAAAATAGCATAACTGGCCATCTAAACATGGTATTAGTGAGGCTGACATAAGAATTTTACCTCTTTTCCAAAAATAATACCTCAAAAATAACGAACTAATAAATAATTTAGTTATTACAATAAAAAACGGATAACAGACGCTCTTTTAGATTGCAGAATACCATAGCTTGTTATTTTGAAGGTGTTCTAATACCAAATAAATAACTGTTTCAGGTGTTATTGTCTAAAAACTGAAAGATCACATTTTGTTATTTTGGTATTCATTTGATATTTTACAAAATATTTCGATAACTGAATAGTATCAAACAAAGTTTTATACCACAAGCATACCAAAATCTGGTATCATACCACATTAAGATATTCATTTGTTATCGATTAGCTATCGGTTCCTGCTCAGGCTGCCAAGTGGTTATCGAGATGGCTTTCAAGCAAGAAGTGCTTCGGTAAAAAATTAGGGGAGCGGTCGTGGAAAATCCAGGCCAGTCCCGCAGGTGGATCGTGAAACAGTTTGGAATTGACAATTCGACCGTACCCCACGTGGTAAAATCGTTCAAGGAGACCCAGATAACCTAGCGGTGAGCTTTCCGCGGAAGAAAAGCGAAGACGACCGACCCCGTGAACGCAAGGAAGGTGAGGGATTACTTCAAGTGCAATCCGAATCTTTCGATGACAAGAATTCTTCCGTTTGGTTCATCCAGCAGACAATGAAGTGGGCTGGACTTCATGTCTTCACGGCAAGGAAGTTGCCTAACTGCACCACCCCACCAAAGTCGGTAAACAAAATGAATGCAAATCGATATTAAAGTTTACAGTTCCTATCATAATGAAAACTAATTTTGATTTCAACTGTCGCGACAGAAGTCTGATATCATATTGTGCTTTCATTATGCAGCCAAAACTTTTTAAATGAAAACAACTTAACTTCAAATTCTGCTGTTAACGTTTTGTTGAAAGTTTAATATAAGTTCATCTGTCGTTGAACTAACGATTATTGTCAATTCGTTTTGTTTAACACATTTTAGGTCATTCGTGACCTGTCCGGGTGAGATTTTAACTCAAGTCTTTTAGTGTGAGAAACATGGATGCTAACAATTTAAAACAGACCCGTATTCAGTTAAATATTATGAATGCAAAATCAGTAATCTAATTGATTTCATTGAAAGCAGGATCAGTTTTCCATTTGATTCAACAATGTAAAATTTTGCTTTCATTTTTGCTGTGTTAAGTCAACCAAAATGAGATCAACTGGAGTATTCAAAATAAGTTAAATCATAACAGCACATTTTGATTTCAATTTGATCTCCAGCTTTGCTTGGGCACCGTGCCTAACACCAGAAAGCTGTACCGCGAGTGGTTGGTGCAGTCAAAATGCATCGTAATGGACGACGAGACGTACATTAAAGCGGACGCCAAGCAGATGCCCGGCCTGAAGTCCCGCCTGGATGTACATAACAACAGCCACCATCAACGGCCAAATATATAAAGAAGAATACCTCCAGAAGCGGGGCCTCCCTTAGCTCAGTCGGTAAAGGCGCAGCTACAAAGCAAGACCATGCTGGAGGTGGCTGGGTTCAATTCTCGGTCCGGTCTAGGAATTTTTCGGGTTGGAAAATTTCTCGACTTCCCTGGGCATAGAAGTATGATTGAACTTGCCACACAATTATACCAATGCAAAAATGGTACATGCATCGAAAGCTCTCAATTAATAACTGTGGAAGTGCATCTAGAACACTAAGTTGAGAGCACGCAATAAGCTAATATGCGATATGCAATAAGCTTGAAATGCGAAGAAGAAGAAGAAGAACCTCCAGAAGCGCTTGCTGTCCTTCCTTCAGTCCCACGAAGGTGACACTCTATTTTGACCGGATCTGGCATCGTGTCATTACGCGAAACCGGTGATGGAGTGGCACGAAGTCAACGATGTTGTTTTTGTGGCTAAGGAAGCAAATCCGCCAAACTCGCCAGAACTTCGCCCAATAGAAGAAATTCTGGGCGATTATGAAGGGAAAGCTCCGGGAAACAGGGACGGTCTTCAAAAACGACGAGGATTTGAAGAAAGAATGGATGAAAGTGTGTAAGAAAGATGGTGCAAGTGTTGCACAGGATTAGATGGGTAGCATTAAATCCAAGGTGCGGGCATTTAGCCTAGGAGAGGAGGTTGAATAAACCAACTTTGCTAACACAGTCTTTATTATTCTATGGTATGTTCCCTCTTGTGTCAGGCTGATCAACTCTTAACTTTGGTATCAGATCAGAATTAGGTATTCATAAGTTATTTTCTAGTGCTCAGGTTGTGAATTCTATTAAGTAATCGCGTTTCAGGTTATCCCGGGAGAGGTTCCAGGTAGAGATGCATGGCATAATAATATCGAAGCTTTCTATCATACCTCTGTGAGCTATTAGTTTGTTGTTCAATAAATTAAATTCACAACATAATAATAACTCATTCAGTTATCATAACACAATTAAAATATTTATTTTTATTTTTCAGAATATCATGAATATCAGAATCAGATCAGAATATCAATTGTTTTATGATAACAGAATAAGTTGTTAGTTTGATATTAGGATAATTTTCTGAACAATAAACCAATAATTTTATAATATTTGATATCAAAATTTGAAATAACATTAATATTAAATTTTGCAATTTCGTTTTGAAAAAATGGATTTGAAACACGCATTTTTTTTTTAAATATTTTTAAACCTCAGCAAGAATTATGCTTGTAAAATCAAAAACAAAAAAATATTCCTTACTAATTGAAAGATGCTTCATCTAAATCCGTCAAAAAATAACTAAATGGGAGCAATATCTTATGTTTTAGACGAGAAAGTGTGAGTTAACTGATGAAGTTTGTGGATTTTCCAGGGAAATCTGTTATTTACTATAGTAACCCTCCTAAACAGGTAACCATCATTGCCTGCTATTCACCCTTTTTGCAATTTATGATTAATATAGAACTTTTCATTTTAGTCGCTTTCCAGCCTTAATTTGCAAAATGGGCAATTAGCGGGTTTGTTGATTACATATATATTATGGGATGTTCTATTGGGGCATATATAATTTCATAATCCGAAAAACAGAAAACACCAACATACATACCTATTAGAAATATATGGTGCTGTTAATCTAACCAGATTTTGAAACTGCAAATTGCATACCGGTAAGCACTGATTCCTCCTACACTACTTTGTTACATATTAAATAAGCTTTTGCGGAACCAACTAATTGAAAACTTCCAACTCAAATCCCAATCGAAACCACTATCGAATACACAAATCACATCTGTTTTCCAATTATTCCCTTCAACCGAGAGGGCTCAACAGGATGCGATTGGACCGTTTCGTTCCAGTGCATTACCCATCACCTTCGTTTCTCCATCGTGCATTTGCACCCAAATCAAGCAGCATGATTGTCACGTGAGAAATATGTTTACAGAATGTACAATGAGCGTAAGTGAATTTCATAGACATTGTTGTGTTTCATGCATGTAATTTATCCGGAATCAATGGTTTTCTACAAGAGCGTTGGTATATTGAGCTAATAATTTGTAACCAGTATTGAATTCTGCTGTTGTGATTCAAAGTATACACACATAACAAAAAACCGAAATATTTTTGAGTGCGTCCATAGTCCTTGTCCATAGTAATTCGGGTTGATAACAAATTTCTCACATGTTTGAGCAGGGGTGTAGCGTGACTGAATGACACCCAGATGGATGGTTTGGGTGTCACCCCTTAATCGTCACCTTTTTTTTATTCACTGCAAAATGGTAACGATGGTATTTCAATACTTTTTTTTTTCTTTTTTTTCATTAATTACTTTATTTGCATAAGCTCAATTGAATAAACTTTACAGAGCCGAGTTATCATTTTCGTTGTACATTATTAATGTCTTATATTTAACGTTAATGGAACTGGACCGAATACTCGAGGTTGTCTCGAAGTTAGCGAAGATTTACAATTTTTTGTTCATCTTATTTTTATTCATCTTGAAAACAAACATAAAAAACCCACAAGGTTAATCAAACTTACAATCGAAGGTTGATATTCTTAAAGTAAACATATGAGTTTCATAAACTCCATATCGCGTCTAGCCAAAATATCCCGAACATTAGGTTGTACAGCTCAGATCTGACTCCACAATGCTCAGCACAAGACCAAATAATGTGATCGGCGTCTTGGTAACCTTGTCCACATTCACAGAGATTGTTGTCCCCCAGCCTAACACGTAACAAGTGAGCGTTTAATGAATAGTGATTGGACATGAGGCGAGACATCAGACATATGAAGTCTCGACCCACCTCCAATCCCTTGAACCAAGGACTCTTCGACACCTTAGGGATGATCGAATGTAGCCATCGTCTCAAACTCCCTTCATTTCTTTTATTCTGCCAGCTGACGAGTGACGGTTGACGATAAATGAAGAAAAATTCATCGTAGGCGATTTGTCGATCGTAAATATCGCCTTCCATAGTGCCCACCTTAACAAGTGAGTCTGCCATCTCATTTGCCTCGAATCGAGCAATGAGATGGGACCCATGCAAAAGTGATGACAAAAGATCTTAAAGATACAGCACTTGGCAGCTCTCGGATTTTCATGAGAAATTACGAGGAGTGCTTTACACACTTCGCTTCGACAGAACTGAGACTATTCGTAAAAATAAAATAGTGATCTGGTGCATGTGAGGCGATAGTTTCTAGAGTAAAATGTATTACCTCCAGCTCAGCAACATATACGGAACAAGAAGCTGGAACTTTTTTTTTTCATTTATCAATATTGTTTAATCCATGCTAAAGGTAAGCGCAAGTTATCCCTCCTAATTTAGTAAATCTTAAAGATTGAACACCTACGTTTTCTTGCCTGGGTTAAGAGTAGTCTTTCCTAACATTCGCAAATTCAACTAAAGATACCACAATTAGTACCCCGAGGTGAACCAGCCCCTGGCTTAAAAACTTGTTAATATAGAGAAAAAAAAATATTACAAAATTCTTTTACGAGATTGCCTAAATGTACTTCAAATTTTATTTTTGAATAAATTGTTTACGTTTTTGATCGCAATAGAATTGAAGTGTTTTTGAATTTATCCCACTATTAAAAGAGTTTGCAGATAGTTTTTCAGGTCAATGAAATTTAAAAAAAGGTGTAAAACCCTGTAACAATGATCCAAAAGAAATTTTAGGCATTCAATTTAATTTGAATTTTGGATTTTTTCAATTTTATTTATTGCCCCGTAACGTGGGTAGATCACCTTTTCGTGGTACGTTACGGGATGTAAGATCTACCACCGATGCCTATTCCTGACTACTTCAAACTAGGGGAACATGATTTTTCAGTAATCCAAGGAACACATCTTAGCCCATGTTACTTTTTATGCCTTGTTAATAGTGACAAGGCTCGGCTTTGTCCACCAAGGATGATCTGGAAACAAGGAAAAAATGAGTTAGTTAGTCTTCATCTATGTGATTCCTAATCTTCTATTCGTTGTTCTCTAGTTTGAAGTGGTTAAGATTAGGGTTCTGCATGGTCATTATCGGTGTCATTCCTTAATTTTGTTGCTAAGGAATAAAATTTTGACTGTCAAAGGGGCGTGCCTTTGGAGGGTGTTTCAACACTCCAAAGGGTATAAATAGCGGAACCTTTCAATTAGAGTTGGATCCTTGCGATAAATACAAGAATGACAACTGTGAAAAAATCGAATACGTCATCATTTATCAATAGTGATGTAGTAATACGACATGCACTAAACTAAGGACTCGGGATATACTACAATAGATCAAATTCCTGGTCGCAGTGGTGTTAGGTCCCGAACAGAGAGAGAAAAAAAAAGAAATCTACAGCTTGAAATAGTAACTATGGAATCATCAATAGGATCTTGAGCATGCCTGACATGCACAGTTGTACACACCAACTTCTCATTGATGAATTTCTTTTCATTCAGTTGATTTAATTTGTTTTTCTTTAAAGTAATTCATAGATTAGGATCATTATTTACTATAAATATGAAAAGTGTAGGTAACTCTTAACATTTGAATCAACACCAATGCATTTTTATACTTAAAGTCTGAGATGTACAGCGAGCATTTCTCACTTCATTTTTACTACCCAAAAACATATAGAATTAAAATTTATTTATTGTTTACATATCACTAACAAGCTTAAACTCTATTCTGACGACTGATTTAAAAATAACTATGTTTTGTCAACTGTGTGCAAAGTTATGAGTAAATGAGCAGTTTGTGACCAAAACTGGGTATTTCAAGCATGATCTTGAGACTTCACTCCTAAACAAGAATAAATAAGCTAAAGATAAGCTAGAACACACGGCTTAGTTTTGCCAAGGAGTGATTTCAAATATTTTCGTGGACTCAGATTTTTTTAATTATTTTGACATCAAAATCCTACAAATTTTCAAATTTATTTATTCTGAAGGCTATTGGGGTTAATCCCGATTAGTAAAATATTGATTTAAGCAATTGTGTAAGAAACTTAGAGTCAGAAATAATTATTAAAGGAGCATCTCTAGGATCTTGAGACTTACAGAGTTTTATGATAAAAATAAGCTTAAGTTTTTTCAACTTTTTCAACAAAGGCATAAAAATCCTCTCAAGATATAAAAAATGAAAGAGGAAAAAATTTCAAAATTAAACAATTTTTTAATTTGTATGAATGAAGATTTGACTATATTCAATTGATATTTTGATACCAACAGAATATCTGTATGGTATTGTTTTGGTATTGGATTATCATAATTTGGTATTGGAATGGTATTGTGGGAAATTTGTTTTGGTATTATGTTTAGGTGTTTTTCCTCTAATGTTAGGCTCATCCATACCAATTTAAGGTATCGAGATATTCGTTCCAGCTTGGGTGGATGCACTTCCACAGTTATTAATTGAGAGCTTTCGATGCCTGTACCACAGACAAACAGACGTAACAGTTTGAAAAAGTTTTTCTTGAAAACATAGTATCTCAAAACATAGGACCTCAGTAACGACATCTCTCTGGCTTCTCGCGGAAAACAAGATTGCTCGCTAACTCGCAAACAATATTGCATAAAAGTTCTATAACTGATAATATTCAAATCAACCGTTAAATGCGTGAACGAAGATACACAATGAAGTGTTACGTCTGTTTGTCTGTGCCTGTACCATTTTTGCATTAGTATAATTGTGTGACAAATACAATCATACTCTATACCCTGGGAAGTTGTGAAATTTTCCAAACCAAAAAAATCCTAGACCGGACCGGGAATCGAACCCAGCCACCTCGAGCACGATCTTGCTTTGAAGCTGGCCCCGCATACCAAGTGGATACAAATTTGGGACCATGGTTCTCCTGAATGACGATAATCATCTGCCTCTGATGTGCATATATGGAACATTATCCGGACAAGTGAAGGAGAATGTCGGCATGACATCGCAAGTATTTGTGTCCTTTTCATATGTCAAACAACATCTGGATCGGTTGGACCACTGGACTCTTCTATCGCATTACTCAGCAGTACTGCTACCCGTTGACTCTCACCACCCCCCGGATGAGATCTCTCTACCAGCGCTTGTGGTGTGTGACAAACCTATTGAAAGACATGAGGAGCGACCTCTAAACTTTCGAATGATTGATTTTGCGGCCCTTTCGGACTTTTTGCTAAACGTTGACTGGAATGCAATATTTACTATCATAGATGTCGATGAAATGGCGGAAATGTTTTGTTCTGAGAATAAATCCACGTGGTTTTTGGCGCTTTGTTAACTCCAAACGGAAAAGTGCAGTGATCCCAACGAATGTCTACCTGAACGAAACGACTGCAGCTACCGAGTCATGCCAGTTGTTCGCCAAGCATTTTGCATCCGTATTCGCGACGAACCCCGCCTCAAACTTGGAAATCGATGAAGCTACCAGTGATGTTCCCGCTGATTTGGTTGAGTTTGGGCTATTTGCTGTAAATCCAGAAATGGTCTCATTGGCTGCAAATAAACTGAAACGTTCGTTTGTCCCTGGCCCTGATGGTTTGCCTGCAGTTATAATATGCCGTTGTATTGCCGCTTTAGCACAACCGTTGTGTGATATCTTCAATCGCTCACTTCAGCAAGCAAAATTACCTCGCATTTGAAAGTAATCGTTTATGACACCCATTTTCAAACGTGGTGATCGTTACAATGTTGTTAACTATCGGGGAATCACGAGTCTCTCAGCTGTCTCAAAATTGTTTGAGATTATCGTGGATGGAGTTATTCTCGATGACACGTCGAAGTGCATAACAAGTATGGAGGAAAAAGCGCAAGTCGATGTAGTTTATACCGACCTGAAGGCGGCGTTCCATAAAATTGATCATAACATACTGCTACACAAGTTATCTCGTCTTAAACGGCGCCAGTGGTGTAGTGGTAAGCGTGATTGCCTCTCACCCCAGCAGCCCTGGGTTCAATCCCAGTCGGCGCCGCCGGGATGTTCTAAGGCATAACATCTCTGATCACGCCTTCCTTCGGATGGGAAGTAAAGCCGTTGGTCCCCGGTTCATGAGTTGATGGGTCGATAGGTAGGGTCCAGGTGTGGGAGCTGCCTTCCTGGCACGTCGGTAGCATTGGTGCTCAGAACGGAAAACAAGATCGACGGAAAAACAAACCAAAGGAAAAAAAAAAAAAAAAAGTTATCTCGTCTTGGAGTTCCTTGCAATTATTTTTTTGGTTGGAATCCTACCTTACAGAGCGTGTACTTCGAGGAAAGGTTGAGGGTTGTGTATCTTCGCCGTTTTCAAACAAGTCTGGAGTTCCACAAGGTAGTAATCTCGGACCGTTGCTGTTTATTCTGTTCTTCAACGATGCTGCTTTGGTTCTGGGCGAAGGATTCAAACTGGTCTATGCAGATGATTTAAAGGTGTACATTGTGGTGCGCACACATGAAGATTGTTGGCTTCCGCAAAACTTGCTGACTTTGTTTGCCGGTTGGTGCCAGAGAAACAAACTGACTATTAGCGTGGAAAATGTCAGATAATCATTTTTCACCGCATGGTACATCCAATTTTGTTTGACTATCATATCGACGGCGATACTCTTACCAGAGTTACCAGTGTGCCTGATCTAGGGGCTAAACTAGACACAAAAATGACTTTTGATTTACACCGTCCAGTGATCACAGCACCGCGACAGTTGGGCTTTATTTCCAAAGTTGCGTAGGCTTTTTCGGATCCACATTGTTGGAAGTCATTGTACTGTGCACTTGTCCGTCCAATTTTGGAGAATGTGTCCTTCGTTTGGCATCCTCACCATGTCACGTGGTGCCTAAGGATCGAACGGGTTTAGAAACGGCTCATTCGTCTGGCACTGAGAAACTTGCCGTGGAGTGATCCTGACAATCTGCCACCGTATCCTGATAGGTGCCGACTGTTGGGCTTAGATACACTGGAATAACGACGGAAAGTACAGCAATCGTTGCTTATTGCTAAGCTGTTGAATGGTGAAACTGATGCCCCCGACCTGCTTGCGATGTTGAACTTTCGTGTGCCGAGCAGATCTCTTCGGAATACAACGCTACTGCAACCAAGTTTCCACCGAACCATGTTTGGGAACAACGAACCAATCCCAGCGTGTATTCGTGCGTTTACGGCTGTCGAAGAGTTTTTCGAGTTCAATGAACCAACCGAACGTTTTGCAAATCAGATTAGGTCTGTGTTAAATTAGCTCTAATTTTATTCATTAAGACCAAATTGTCAGATAAATTATTTTAAATACAAATACAAATACAAATACAAATAAACAACTAGTACTGCGATACGAAACGCTAGAAGCTTCAAATGATCGGAAACTGGACGGAGTACGTTCAAATGTACACCAAGCTGCTTAAACAACAGCAGGTGCAACAATTGTATGCCAAGGAAAACTATCCACGTTCGGGTACAGCAACAAATATTTCGAAATGATTTGTTGAATTATTGCTCAGACTCTCGGGTCCGTAGAGTTCTTTTTAAAAGCACGCAAAACTGGGTTTTGCTTTGAGTCCAGCTGGTGCAAAATGCAGCAGACCAAGTTGAGCTGTGGAACTATCGAAAAGCTAGAGACAAGCAGCCACGAACCGACTTAGTTTGTGTAGCATTGAACAGCAGGTCAAGTCTGTCAAGGAATCACCCAGCGTTGAATGCCGATCGCACGCCTTACCTCTGGAAAGATTGGAAGCCGAAGGAGCAATGGCGGTTGCGATAACGGACCCTCCTCAGTCGCACTTACGATGAGTGCTCGCATACATGGTGGATCAATCAGAGTTCAGCATACATCACACTGAATACGGTGTATCATAATGTATACCACACAAAGTCCTGAACGCGAATCTGCTTCTATTTATAGTCAAGCTTATTGCTTATCACATATTAGCTTATTTCGTGTTCTCAACTTAGTGTTCTAGATGCACGTCTACAGTTATTAGTTGAGAGCTTTCGATGCCTGTACCATTTTTGCATAAGAATCATTGTGTGGCAAATACAATCATACTCTATATCCAGGGAAGTCGAGAAAAAAAATCCTTGACCGGACCGGAAATCGAACCCAGCCACCTTCATCAGCATGGTCTCGCTTTGTGGCTGCATCTTTACTGACTAAGCTTAGGAGATTCTTATGAGTCTTGAAAAATTGTAAAATAATATTTCATCTACCGGTTGGGTGTACGGGCAAAAGTACAGGTTAGCAACATGATTGAAATCGTATTAATAACGGTGTCGCAAGCAATTCCCACACTTTGAACTGATAAATGAACTCAAACGACAACGGCAACGACGTCGTTTGATATCTCAACATCATCATCGTTAAGAGTGTGTGATGCCAGCAGTGATTATTAATTATGTTGATCTTTACGATGAACGATATCGTTCTTTCAGTGTGTTCCAATTGATGGTCTCGATTTACAACTGCATTCCAGTGGAACGTCGTCAGCGATGATGTGAACTGTATCCTGTCAAATCAAAGTTAGATCGTTGCCGGTGCTGGATTGTTTGAGTAATGTTGTAAAAGGAGCTCGCTCGAGTGGCTTGCTGCAGCTTGCAAACTTCGCTATCAATGGATCGATTGGAAAAGGCAGAGATTCCAATTCTCGCGACTTCAAATTTACTCAATTCACCCAGATGACGATGATATTGCGCCCGGAGGAGAGAGTAGCACTGATGGCATATTGCATCTCGTTCAGAAAGTGTTGAACTTTACATTTTATGAATTTTCTCAGAAATCAGAACTTCCATATTACTCAACAGTTGACAAAGCGTGACAAAACTAACCAATCGTATTCAATCCGATTGAAACAATGTGGCACTGTGCTCGGTGAAAACAAATTTCACCGGAAAATGAACCGCACTGGCCGAGTCCGTTGATGGATACCACATCCGGATCGCACCACAAGCTGGCATTTTTCGCCCCGGCTTGCAATATAAAATATGAAATGTTTATTCAGCACAGCTGTATTTGGAATTCATTCTTTAGATTACATTTTCCACTCCGTCACTCTGAATAGGCAGCGAGCTGCTTCCAAATTGATCGAGGTGGAAGGGAGGATGGCGGCGGCAGCAGCACCGGAAGATTGTATCAGCAGCACACTTCCTGCTCAAATCATCGATCCATTCCACCATCATTCGTTGGTTGGTTGGCTGGCTGGCGATGGACACCAGATGTGAAACGGCTGACGATAGACTGTTTGAAATCTATCGCCGCTTCTGATGTGTTTCCTGTAATTTATCAACTTATCGTGGCATGATACTGTGTGGGTGGTTTTCATCAGTGGCTGTAACATTGTCTCGTTGAGGATAGTCCTGTTTCCCGTAGAGGAAACCTAGATGTAGGTACACACTGGATTCAAATATTGGTTGACCAGTTTTAGCTTGTGTTGAGGTGGTCCACTTCCGTTGAAGGCGATGGTTGACTGATTTGTGTTTATTTGGATGAGGAGAGGGAACCTGCGGAGTGTTTTCAGGAGATTTCTGGCGAGATAAATTGTATCAATTTAAACGGATTTATCCTGATCGCTAAAGGAGACTGTATAAATTAAGGATAATGAGGAACAATTTTCCTTTAGACTTTATTCATCTAAGACCTTGATGGGATTTGTTAGTGATTCATTTCCGGATCAATCGGTTTGATGGAGGGTTGTTCATTTGCTTTCAGTACATTGTAGAGATAAAATTGCCCATCTTCTCCTGTCATCGCAACACCCGTTTATGAACATTTCGACAGTTGAATTTGGACTCGTATGCTCACCTGAAGTGATCAATCCTCTTTCAACTACCTTTCGCAGCTTACCGGCTTTCTTCTGATAAGATAACACTCGCTCCATATTGATGGGAAATATATATCCAACGTGAAATTCTCAATTTGATTGGATTTTACATCTCTCCAAAAATAAAAAGAAGTCCCTCGATTGATGTCGAAAGCATGAAAAAGGTTATCCTAAGCACCTTTTTTGGAGGAAATTTTCTCTCCCCTGCACGTGGACACACTCAGGCCCACCCATAAAGGAAGCAGTTTAGGAAAGCCCCCGGAATGGGACAGACAGTTTTCTGGTGACATTATTTTAATCTTAATTTTTTACGGTTTCTCGTGAGGGATCATAAAATCAAGTTTTATGACACCGGAGAAAGCGCCACAATGTGGGACAGGACAGGATCGGGACCGAATATTTTCACCACCCACGGTGACGGCACTGGCTGGGTGGTGAGTTGTGGTTGGTTTCGCTTTTATAGATGCCGTCTCCCATTCATGTCGTGGTATCTGTCTTGGTGGGCACGATTGGAATTGCTTTTTTAGATGAGCACATCAGACCAGAAGATAATACCCGTCTTGTTTCCACTCACCACCACCAGCAACAGCAGCAGCTTGTTGCTGACCTCAATCCACGGTCCGTATGGTGGGGATGTTTCTTCAATGAATCTCGAAACGTGGCTGCAACACAAAAACGAACGGCAATGCATCAGTCAAGTGTCAGCCGGAGTGGTACAATGTATCACGTTTCTAGCATTTTCACAAAACTGCTCCAAGGACAGGGGGAATTTTGGCCGGAAAGGGGAGAACTATTTGGGTGAAACTATTTGAATGAAACTAAAGAGGGGGATCAAGCAAAGAGTAATGTTTTCCTCTTGAGGTCACTGTGGGATGAGATTGATTTTCGATGTTGCACATTCTAATGAATATCAGGTTGGTTGGGATAAAGGAGAACTCTCATTAGACAAAATGTGAAAATTTATAATATTGATGTTGGTCATTTGTTTGCCAACTCCATCGTCCGTAATAAAATATTCTGTTTTTAATTCAGCTTGGGAAATATTAGATTTCCATTCGAAGCGAAAGGTTATGACCAAGACCAAGACTCCCAGGTAACTAACTCAGTAGCATGAGACCCCTGAACTGTGTCACAAGGCTGGTATGCTAATGGGTAATTCGGAGGGGCTACGCGGAGCAAAGTGTGCAGAGACTGTGGGATTTATATAGTGATGGTGAAATGAATTGACAGCTAAAGTGTGGGTGGAAAAAGTTTTAGGAATTTTTTTAAACGGAACTATGTTTTAATTGGGCTACTAGCTGAGTGTGCTCGGCCTTGCTCAGGATTCAATATTAGCTTGAGTTTATGCGCCAATTATAAAAAGCATGCTATATTGTACGTAGACCCCTCCCTCCTCTTATCTAAAGGGCTACCTCCTATGACCTCCACATGCCAAATATGGTTCCATTTGCTTGATTAGTTCTCGAGTTATGCAAACATTTCTGTTTCATTTTTATGGGAGCCTCCCCCCTTACAGAGAAGGACAGACAGACAGACAGACAGACAGACAGACAGACAGACAGACAGACAGACAGACAGACAGACAGACAGACAGACAGACAGACAGACAGACAGACAGACAGACAGACAGACAGACAGACAGACAGACAGACAGACAGACAGACAGACAGACAGACAGACAGACAGACAGACAGACAGACAGACAGACAGACAGACAGACAGACAGACAGACAGACAGACAGACAGACAGACAGACAGACAGACAGACAGACAGACAGACAGACAGACAGACAGACAGACAGACAGACAGACAGACAGACAGACAGACAGACAGACAGACAGACAGACAGACAGACAGACAGACAGACAGACAGACAGACAGACAGACAGACAGACAGACAGACAGACAGACAGACAGACAGACAGACAGACAGACAGACAGACAGACAGACAGACAGACAGACAGACAGACAGACAGACAGACAGACAGACAGACAGACAGACAGACAGACAGACAGACAGACAGACAGACAGACAGACAGACAGACAGACAGACAGACAGACAGACAGACAGACAGACAGACAGACAGACAGACAGACAGACAGACAGACAGACAGACAGACAGACAGACAGACAGACAGACAGACAGACAGACAGACAGACAGACAGACAGACAGACAGACAGACAGACAGACAGACAGACAGACAGACAGACAGACAGACAGACAGACAGACAGACAGACAGACAGACAGACAGACAGACAGACAGACAGACAGACAGACAGACAGACAGACAGACAGACAGACAGACAGACAGACAGACAGACAGACAGACAGACAGACAGACAGACAGACAGACAGACAGACAGACAGACAGACAGACAGACAGACAGACAGACAGACAGACAGACAGACAGACAGACAGACAGACAGACAGACAGACAGACAGACAGACAGACAGACAGACAGACAGACAGACAGACAGACAGACAGACAGACAGACAGACAGACAGACAGACAGACAGACAGACAGACAGACAGACAGACAGACAGACAGACAGACAGACAGACAGACAGACAGACAGACAGACAGACAGACAGACAGACAGACAGACAGACAGACAGACAGACAGACAGACAGACAGACAGACAGACAGACAGACAGACAGACAGACAGACAGACAGACAGACAGACAGACAGACAGACAGACAGACAGACAGACAGACAGACAGACAGACAGACAGACAGACAGACAGACAGACAGACAGACAGACAGACAGACAGACAGACAGACAGACAGACAGACAGACAGACAGACAGACAGACAGACAGACAGACAGACAGACAGACAGACAGACAGACAGACAGACAGACAGACAGACAGACAGACAGACAGACAGACAGACAGACAGACAGACAGACAGACAGACAGACAGACAGACAGACAGACAGACAGACAGACAGACAGACAGACAGACAGACAGACAGACAGACAGACAGACAGACAGACAGACAGACAGACAGACAGACAGACAGACAGACTTTCGTTCTGCTTGTTAGTGTGTGTGCGGCGGAAATCCCAGCGCCTGTCAAACTGCAAGTGAATCTTTGTTCCTTGTGTCGGGCTTACACACTGAACTTATTTTCTTCATACCTCTTAAAATACTAACGTAACAGATGGCTCCTGGTGAGCAATGGTTGACTATCCCAAATATCAAAAGCCTTCCTTTTCACATCCAGTTTTCCATCCATGCCTTATTTCCTTAATTTTCCTTCCTTGTAGCTTATCACCACCCATACATATCATCTCCTACTCCTATTCAGTTTTCCTACCACAGTTGATCACAACACCCTTTCGATCCTGTCTCGCCGAATTATGTTTATATAGATATTGATTTTAAACTAATCCTACTAACACAAATTTCTACATTTTTCAGTTACAATAATTTTACCAACAATCCTACTAATCCTACTAACCCAACACTGACACTAAAAAAACATGCACTCATTAAAACCTAGGACATTGTAACTAAACGGTTACACATAAAAAACAACTAAAATCTATGAGCAATTTCCAGAAATCGATCGCGATCGCATGCGGGCAAACACCAATTTAAAATTAATCAAGATGTTGTGTTTCATATTCAAGTCAGTCAGCTGTCACTGAAAACGTAAACAGTAGGCGGGACAACAGCTCACTTTAAAATATCTCAGATGGCGTAGTGGTACGTGCTGGGGTTCTTACGCAGATGGACTGGGTTTAATTCATCGAACAGGTTTAATACTGCTACTATTGCTGATAAATTAATCAACATTCGTTCAAACCTGGCTTTAAAAAAAAACTTTCATAAAGACCGGACTTCAGAATAATCCTTCATATAAGTGCAAACTTAAATATAAAATTGATGTAGGGGAATTTAGGTATTCTCGTCAATCTAAGCAGTGTCCGCACTTCTATTATCATTTTCTCAGCGTCACGCACATATATGACGTGTCTGTTGGTTTACATTCATCTGCTGCTTGCTTCTCTATCCATTCTAATCGACAGAATTATTCAAAACTGTTTGAAACAAGGTTGCAAAGACTCATTTCAGCTAAAACAATGTTTTTCTAAATTATGAAATAATGAGATGCCATGATCAAATTTTGAATTGGTAGGATACAAGAAGAGGTTGCAAAGAATGTGTTTGACATATTAAACCTGTTTTTTCACTTCATGAGAGTCACAATCAGCGATTTTTCACAAACTCACTCACTCACTCACTCACTCACTCACTCACTCACTCAGCGATCAGCAAATCGCTGATTGTGACTCATAGAAAGCAAAATTTACAAGTTTTATGTTTCCAACGCATACTTTGTAACCTCTTCTTGTAAGTTACAAGTAAAACATGCCATCATACCATCTTTTGGTTTTATTATTCCGAAAAACATTATTTTAGCTGAAATGAGTCTTTGCAACCTTGGTTTGAAAGCGTTTTTACAACGCTCCAAACTTCTCAGGTGAGTGTGACTATTGTCGGCAGCCTCGTTTTCTTCGGAAACCTTCCCATTAGAACTGCGTGTTAACCAGCTGTTCTATTATCGGCAACTTGAAATCAACTCCATTTTAGAGTACGTATGATTCATTTGAATAAAAATCTGGCATAACAGGACTGCTCAGACGTACACATACAATCAGATTGAAGCTGAAAGACTAAAGAATCGTTTGGATGCATTCAGGAAAGTGTGTTGATGGGAAAACATAGTGAAATTTAGTGTTGGGAAAATATAAAAAAAATCAAATCTCATCAACGCCCAAGATCACGCTTGATTTTCGTAGACAAAAATCAACAAGCAACTTACTGCGGTTGATTTTGCAAGCTGTGATATCGCAGCTCGGAGTATCAAGCTAACAAAACTCACCAACTGCAAATCTCACCAAACTGTGGTGCGATTGAGTTTTGGTTTTTGTTTGCACCCGAATGCAACCGAAACTTCCATAACGGCTTGCGACAGTCTCTTCACGTCTGCCATCGGTGAAGAATAAAAAGAGATAGCAAACTATGCTTTCTCTTTCTAAAAAAAAAAACGATGTGCAATGGAATCATGTTTGTGTCGAGTCAACTCTCAGCTTGATTTTTGCACGTTGTGAATAGTCTCGCAATATCAAAGGAGCTTGTAAAATCAATATCAAGCATGATATTTTGTTCCAATATCACGCGTGATATTGCGAGCGCATGAGAGCGGAAAAATTTTCTGATTTTGCCAACACTGGTGAAATTAACGTTTAAATTTTGGTTGCCGAAAACAGTCAATGGGTGCCGAAGCCGAAATTTACCCTTGGTCTTTTTTTAAACTTATTTTCTAAAAGTGCCATTCAATCTTTTTTTTAAATTATTTTATAAAAGTGACATTCAAGTTCCGTCAGACGCTGCTTAGAATGCTCTTCGAAACTTTCAAGTTCTTATAACGACTTAAAAATGAGGCTGCTTAGATTTTTATAGACCAACTTTAAACAAGCTGTTTAAGCCTCAAATAACCTTTTATCAGAACTTTTGCTTACTAGGGCAGCCACGGCATCTCAGGCAAACACTTTGAAAGAACGATTGGAGTTGTTCCACACAGATCCGCAAATCGTTTCGGATCAATGTTTTTAGAATTACTTGTTATTTTATACAGCTGTGTTTTACTGTCCAACATGTCGTTTTACATATTTGGTTCCCTAGTTTTATACACGACTAACACTTGAAAAGAGATTATGCAAAAATGATACACATCAATAGAAAAACATATATCTCGCGAACGATTTGTTTGATCGGGATGGAGTCTTCGGCGAAGTTGCGGATAAGTATTGTACCTTTCTTGAAAAAATATACACTGTATTTTTTCCAAAAAAAAAAAATCAAAAATATAAAGAAAAAAATACTCAAATTGCATTTATTTTTTTATTTATTTTTTATATTTATATTGTAGTTAAGATTAAGTGATACCTACTGACAATTCATAAACAAAATAGTTATGAATTATTTTTAAAAAAGTACTATTTTCCAAAATACTACCAACAGTTATCGAATATCTTTGAAATGGTGTTATTATTTAAACAAATTATTTTTCAATAACTGGTAGGTCTGGCAACGCTGATCACATCTCTGGGAGCATCAGGAACATTTCTGGAAATAGTACTATCGCCCTTAGGAGCCTCATAGCCTAGTCAGTAAAGGCACGGTATTACTAAGGACTAAGGACAATTATGCTTCCACCGGTAGCTTAGCACTCAATAAAACCGGATTTGTACCATAACAGATTTTGTTTTGAATTAAAGGTTGTAAGTAACGGCTAGCTCAGGGTTACTATTAATCCTGGGTCGGCTTCTCACGTACTTCAGGCAGACGCTACGGGAAACAAGGTGGACAACCAACCAAACCAATCACGCCTAGAAGAGGACTCGCATGCAAACCAAAGGCTCTAGTATTAAAGAATAAACATCACAATTTCATTTTGTTGCTGTCCTCCAAGTGATCATAGATCTCCAAACTATCCTCAAGAATAATTCAAATCACATCTCGAAGATATTTTCAAAGATTCCAGGTTGCTCAGAAATTGTTAAAAGTAACACCAAGTGATAATAAATCACCTTGAAAACCTCAGGATGTATTTTCAAGATTTCAGATTGATCAGGTATAATGATATCCAAATATTTCATAATCCATATCGCATCTCTCAGATTTTTACTCATATGAAACCCGGCAGCTCAGAAATGATTTCTAAGTCCTTCATTTATTTCAAGCGCTCTACAAAGTCGTCCGGATATTTGTTCAAGACTTTAGGTTGATCAGGTACTATTGTACTGAAGATCTCAAACTGTTCATCAATTCAAATCACATGTCTCGGATTATCTCTCGTGATGGAAGGTGGCCGCGAAAATATTCCAAAGACCATCAGGTGATCAGAGATCTTTGTTTTCTGTGCATCTGGTTGATCATGTTTTGTTCTGAAAATCTTCAACTAAGCAACACTTCAAATGTTCAAATCAAATTTTCAACTGCAGGTATAAACCCACCCACCACTATTTCTCGCCTGTCATTCAACCAATTGAGCTCATTTTCTGTAGATAACTAGATTATCGTTGACACTAGTCACATAAAAAAAATCAGCGTGATTGGTAGAAGGACAGCCGAGAAATAGTGGTGGGTGGGTAATACCTGTAGTTGAAAATTTGATTTGAAGTGTTGCTTAGTTGAAGATTTTCAGAACAAAACATGATCTACCAGATGCATAGAAAACAAAGATCCGCATATACGGAGGGGTTACTTTATGCAATAAGTCACCTTGCATAGTCCTTAACAGTTTTGGTTGGTATGGTGTGTTCACCTCAGGATGCCTTCGTCATCTTACCTTTCTTTTTCACTTTGTTTATCTCCACCATGCACAAATTGCCTCAAAATGGTAAAAAGGCATCAATGGTTGTTGAATTTATCCTATGCTTTAAGTTTTTACTTACTCAAATACATTTAATATGAGTCATTGAAATATGACGTAATCAAATTGAATGTATAAAGCACATTCAAAAATTATTTGTCTGTCCATGGATCAACTTGATGAAGCCAAAATCAACATCAGTCATCGTCACTTTTGGAAAATAGCTGATGCAGGGGAAATGTTCAGTTCGCTTTCAGCTGTGGACGGACACAGCAGCATTTGTTCTCGGTGTCGATAGTGCTATCGGCAGTCTGTTTTTCGACCAAGCTATTGTGTGTTGCGCACATTTTTTATCCGCAGTTAGCTAGCCGTGTGTGGAATCCTGTGGATAAAATCAAGAATGAATGGAGTTGAAGTTAAAAACACCGTCAAATTTAGCTTTGGCGATGGAGCTAGAAAACCGTCGATGGGCGAAATTATTAATTTCGCGAAGACTCTCGATGCGGATCCTATGCAGATGGAAGCTATATACAGGGTAGCAGAGGAGAAATCCTTGTTTATTAAATTCAAGGTCGAAGAGGCAATGTATCACACATTGATGAATGACAGTGAACAATTAACTTTCCGATATGACGATGGAAAGACAGTAGAGGTACACATGTTGAATGCGAATGAATACATTCAGTATGTCAGAGTGTACGATCTGCCTCCTGAAGTGCCTGACAAAAACCTAGCATTGGTGCTGGGGAAATACGGCAAGGTAAAACGTGTGGTTAGGGAGAAATTTTCTCCCGAGTTAGGTTTTGATATATACACTGGCATCAGCGGTGTATATATGGATGTTAAGAAGGAAATTCCTGCATCACTGCATTTCCTCAACCGTAAAGGAAACGTGTTCTATCCCGGGAACAAGAATGTGTGCTTTGTTTGCAAGATTGAGGGGCACCAGATGAATTCTTGCCCAAAGCGGAAACCTCGCAGGAAGCTCGAAAAACAACAAACGACGGATACGGAAAAACGTGACCCGGACGAAGCCCAAAGTATTAGCAGCGTGGCTACCTGTACATCATATGCGGGTGTTTTAGCCGGCGATGCTTCAGCGGATGCTATTGAGGTGTTCGATGAAGAAGTTATGGCAATCGATGAGACGACCCCGGACATGGAAGAAGAACAAGAATCAGCAAGAGGAAGTTAGCTCGAGACCGTAATCCATCCATTGTTCTTGATCGCGAAGAAATTGAAAACTGCTATTGAAGCACAGAAAACGGAAGAAAGAAGAAAACTGCGGCCGCGAGAGAAAGTTAACACCAAACAACCGGCTTCTAGGAAAAAATGAACTAATTTTATTAACTCTTTTATTTCAAATTAATGAAAAAATGTAAGAATCGGCTCCGTAAAGCTAACGCGTTTGAGCCTTACAAATAAATTAATGGATGAAAAAAAGGGGAAATGTTGGCTTCGACAATACCTTAACCTATTATCGTCAGGGGGTAAACAACGTCCTTGAGAGCTCAATTTTGGCATGCCCTAATAAAATTGTTATGGTTATTGTAGGATTACCTGTACCTTTGCTGGAGTAACTTCGGAGGTAGTGAACACTTTAGCTGTAGATTGTTGGTGTCCAACTCAATCGGTGGATGCCTGGTCGACAGGGAACGGATCAGCGATGGACACGTCAATCGTTGGTGCAGATTACGGACAACGGGTTAAGGGTGCGAGTTCTTCCTTCATGGCACAATTAACACTACACAAGTTTTAGGGGAAACACAAACTCTAACTACACTACATTTATTTTTGGTGCAAACTACAACACGAATTACAATAAAAATCTCGATCTCGCAGGACCGTCTTCGACCTTGTGTCACTTATCAACTAGCTACAATAATATCCGCTATCTGCTCTCTAACCCGATCCCAGTATCCCATCGTGGATGTGGTGAATATCACAAGAGATCGGATCGTAGAACGAATCTCTCGCTCTCATCGTCTACATCATCTCCCGTATGCTAATGAAAGCGAAAGTGATCTCGATCTACCATCAACTGCCGGTCGATCGATGGCTCGTACAATAGCCACAATTTAAGCCATTATTTTCTGCTACCTTTATTTGCTATCATCTGGTCGGCTGTTACGGTGATATGATGGTTATAAGGTGGTCCTCACAGACAGTTATTTTGCTTAACGACGTGTTCGGAGCATCATCCAAACCATTTGTGGAATAGTTGTATTATTTGGGTTATTTTTCGTATGGTAATTTTTTATTAGGGTGTGTTTCATTGTGTTTCATTGGCCAAATTTGAGTGCTCTAGGACTTTGTCTACCCCCTGACGATAATAGGTTAAGGTATTGCCGAAGCCAACATTTCCCCTATATAAATTTTCTGTTATCATCTGCATATTTCCATTACAAAAACATTCATCAACCATCGACTGAAACTTGTTTTATCGTTCATGCAATTCTTGGCTAGCCTTTGTGTCGAAAAATAAGCAACTCTGAAGCAACTACTAGCAGCATCAACCACCAGGTCAAGCGCACACCTTCCGCATGCATGACTTACTTTACGAGATACGTACCTTCGGTCGGTTTCCCCCTCTTGGTCCATGTCGGTGGTAGGAACGACAAAAATAAATTCCGAAATACCTCCCAGCTAGTACTTGAGTTCAACTCTAATGTTGCTTCTAGTAGGTATAGTAGCTTATATGCCAACTCGGCCGGCAATCGGAATGTGTTGAGAACTAAAAATTTACTGAAGCCAGACCACGATCCGTGTCAGAGTTGGTTCGGTTAGAGGGAGGTGGTACTTTGTCAGAACTGTGCCTGTAACGCATTTTCATTTTGGTGCAGTAGGAAAAAATGTACCGTAAGTTGCTACTACATGCCACTACTTATGCAGACAACCAGCATTCAGAACCATTAGCTGAAGAGGCCGTACACTTTCGGAGGTGCTTCTGGTGTTTGTCAGATATAATTTACCACACCACTTCGTGGTGCGTCGTTAACTAGGAAAGTTCATTATTCTGTTTGGTCGCTTTGCTTGTTTCCTATTTGTTAATATAAATTCGTTGGAATCATGAAAATCATTGAGTTGGCAAACCACAATGGACGTTCGCTTTAACACGAAATGAACCCTGAAGCTGGGATTAAAAGTTACGGTTTGCGTTTGTGGTTGCTTAAGCTGTGCAAACTTCCTATCGAAGAGCTTTTTAACTTCTATACAATTGTTGAGGTTGTCATCGTGAACTAATTCGATTTTCCAGTCATCGCACACTTTGAGCTTAGGCATTCCCAGTGTTATGCGGGGAAGTACAATAAATCGACCGTTAGTGCGTGAAAGAGAGCAAAGTTTCTTTTATACCGAGGGTATTGGTGCAAATCAGCAGCACGCGACAAAACCACACAGTAAAAAATAATAAAAATTACATACGATGTTATCAGTTACATACTATAATAAATGGAGCATGTAATGAAATTGTATATGTATTTTACAGCTTTTGGAATGTAACTGTTTCAAACATGACCATTTACAAGCTTTCCATGTAAGTTTGAATGCAAGTCGTGTAAGTTTACCTGCAAGTCATGTGAACTACTCATTGCACCTTTTTTTTCCTGTTAATTTTAATGTTTTTACATTGGACAAAATTTACATGAAAAATTTGAAATTTCACATCACTTTTTTGCTATGCATACACGCATGTATTAGCTCTACATTTTCGTAATCATCATGGTAACCGACAGGGTGAATTACGGCTTCGGCAAAAATTGATTGTTTTCGGAAACCAAAGTAAAAACGATAATTTAATTGAATTTTCACACCAAAAACTTCGCTTTATGGCTTTTCGCTACAATCTGATTAGATTTAACTACGACTAAACAAATGTACTTTGCTAAGTTTTTCGAGTTGGCAGGTTAACACGCAGTTCAAATGGAAAGGATGCTGAAGAAATTGTGGTTGCCGGCAATAGTCACATTATTCGAGAAGTTGTGAAAACGTCAAATGTGTAGTGTCACAGCAAAAAATTAATTTTGATATCACATCAAAGTGGATGCACTTCAATCGTGTCAAAAATATGGTGTAATGTTACTTGCCAAAAAGAACAAAATTATCATTAATATAGTGCGTGAACTGACATTACGCTTCTTTTACTGCATTAGTTTATTTTTGTCGCCATAAAAATTGCATGAGATTTTCGACATGGATGTAATATTAAAATTATTTTTTGCTGTGTAGGAAAATGCTTATGTAAGCACAAACGCTGTTCAGACTGACAAGAATGCGTAAATTCCCCTATATTTGCATTAGAATGTGACGAACATGGAGCAAGGAAGAAAAGTTTTTTCTTTCTTTTCGCTTCCAGTAAAAGTTTAAACAGGCATTCTGCATGAGTCGGAGTAAGTGCGGAAGTCGACTTTGTGGCTCATGACCATTGTTATCAGATGTAGGATAAACTTGATCTTTTGTTTACATACCTGAAATTGTGCGAGTCTGGAAGGTTGTGTGACCAAGTTTTTGTTTTCGTTTCTTGAGGTGCAGTATTGAGGGCGAATTAGCATTACATTGGATCGTAATAGGTCGATCCTGGGATGCTGTGGCTGTCAAATCTAATATATAGCTCATCTACCTCATATTGATGTCAGTTCTTTGCAATATGGTAGCCGCTTTCTGGTTAATTTACCCCCAAAACTGGAGCAATGGGCCTAAGGGCTCATTGAGATTAACGAATTAGTTTTGGAATTTCAATTTAAAAATTCGAGTTTCGATCTGTATTCAATATGTTTTGAAGGCAATGTGTACTGAGCAATAACAAACTGATTTATTGGATGCCTAATGCATTGTTTTACTGGTGTTTTATGATGATTAAAATAATTAAATCAAAACATTGGCCACCAATCTATGATGCATCGGCACAATTTTGCCATGATCCTGAGTTCCCGACTGAAGTTTATATTGTGAAAGTCAAAAACTTGTGCTGTAATGGTCCGAGTTTGGCTACACCCAATTTTGACACACATTCAATATTCTGTACCAATTCATTCAATAATCATTCTGCGCGGCTTTGTTTTCCGCCGATCTAGTTTTCCGTACTGAGCACCAATGCTACCGACGCCAGGGATTCAGCTCACACACACGACCCCTACCTATCGACCCATCAACTCATGAACCGGAGACCAACGGCTTTACTTCTCTTCCGAAGGAAGGCGTGATCAGAGGGATTTAACTCAGTGGGTGAGAGGTTATCACGTTTACCACTATAACACCGGCGACACTAAGGTGGTTGGTTCTAATCAATAATTATAATAATAATTGTAATACAATATAAGCATTTCCATTATTATGACAACAGCACGTAAGTACATAAATACTAGGGTGTCCCAAAATTGCACTATGTCTGGAAATCTGGGGGCTCAAACTACCCGGCGAGTGATGTTTTCCCGCGCCCAGCTAAAGCGCACCGCCCAACAGGCTGACTCTAGGACGTTCAGCTGCATTGTGCGAGGCATGTTCTTGCAAGCATTCGGGTTTTCTGCGGAATTGACGCGCCACTTGGAGGAAGACAGAACCAAAGTTCTAGCCTGAAGTGATAGTATCACACTTGTTACTCCTTTAGTTGAAAGCCGCGTTGTAGTACGCTTACGTATAGGCACTGACGTTGGGTGCGATACTGGCGGGTTTTGCCGCAAATCACTCTTATTTTATTTATTTTTACGCAGATAGATTTATTTGGATTTGCAAGGGAAGTATACTATTGAAATATTTCAGAAAGTGCCCAACGGTGCTCCTTCTATTTGCGTGACAAGCTTTCATTGTTGTTTTCATTGAAGCATTACTCAGGGAACAATATTAAACACCACCATGGTATTGTAACTAAACTTATATACGCTTCATTTTGGTTTGGGATAAGTGTTTGAACTATGGCTCGGGATTTCCACTGTGGCCTGCTTCTATTGTGATATATCCATACGTAATTTTGTGGGACGACATAGTGGAAACGTGTGAGTGTAGTTGGAGCATATACCTTATATAATTTAAAAAAATCAGCTAGGAAACTAATTTCAAAGTGAAGCATTTTAGTCACTTGAAGGTGTCACCTGGGTCGATCTAAGATATAAAAAATATAGATCAAAGTCGAAATTACTTGAAACACGTAAAATTTTAGATTACATAGCAGTTTAGGTACTTGATTAAAGCATGGGTTATGATTGATTAGCTAAATTAGAGATTTCAATTATTTATTAAATTAGACTAATGAGATATCATAATCATCAAACGAACTTAAATAAGAAAATTTAGACAGCCTAATAACATTAAGTAAATAAACAAAAGAGTTAGGATGCGGGGGGTCCGCTTAGGGAGGCAACTAGCCTTTTCATATATTGTCTGTTTATTTTGATGGTTGCTTTAAAATATCAATTTGGTATATATGTAAAAGGATGAATCAGTGGGAGATGGATTTTCGGTTTCTTCACATTTTGCAACACAAATCTAGTAATATGTGTCATTTCCTCAAAACCCCCCAACAACCGACCTCTTCAATCCCTTCCTTTTCCCATGGCGTTCAAGTGGTCCGCATAGACTATTCAACCATTACCCTTCCTTTATCCTCGGCTTTGGATAGACTTGCGCTCCCATTGCCCCACCAAACGCTGCAAAATGAAAATGAAAAAAAAAATATTTTAGCAGGATGAAGAGTGCGATAAAGGTCAATGAAATTAATAAACAGGTAGCCGCTTCTAGATATCCTATCATTTTAGGCACCGAAACAAGTTGGGATGCCAGCTTAAATAGTAGAGAAGTTTTCGGTGATTGCTTTAATGTGTTTAGGGTATCCAACAAAAAGTCTTGTGGAGGTGTATTAATCGCAGTGTGTACCGACTATGAATTGGAAAAGATTGAATCAAGCAAGTGTAAGGAGTTTTATCATGTTTGGGTCAAATGTTTTATTGGAAATCAAATTCACATTTTTGCGACAGTGTATTTTCCTCCTGAAAGAGCCAAAAATGAATCATATGAATTGTTTTTACGTATTGCTGATACTATTATTTCTAAATGTGTGCCTGAAGCAAATGTTCATATTTACGGTGACTTTAATCAACGAGCAGCAAATTTTATTGTTGACGACGAAAATGAATCTGTTTTGATACCGATTGTTGGAGACAACGAAACGCTCCATTCTTTATTTGACAAAAGCGCAGAGATTGGACTTTATCAAGTCAATCATGTCAGAAATCATAATCATAATGTTATTTAGATTTATTATTTACAAATATGACCGATGATTTCTGCGTGATTGAGACTTCTGCACCTCTATGGAAAAATGAAATATTTCATACTGCAATCGAATTCTCCGTATTTATACACGATAACACCACAATGTTGGATGGCGATTTGTTTTTTTTTTTTTCCTTTGGTTTGTTTTCCGTCGATCTTGTTTTCCGTGCTGAGCACCAATGCTACCGACGCCAGGAAGGCAGCTCCCACACCTGGACCCTACCTATCGACCCATCAACTCATGAACCGGGGACCAACGGCTTTACTTCCCTTCCGAAGGAAGGGATGGCGATTTGTTGGAAACCTATTTTGACTTTAGACATGCAAACTACGAGCTTATCAAAAACAATTTTAACTCTATTGAGTGGCAAAATTTTATTAGAAATTCGAGCCCAGAGCAGGCTGTAAATATGTTCTATGAAATTGTATACGATATATTAGAGACGACAGTACCGAAAAGCTTAGGAAAAAATAAAAGAAATCGAAAACTCCAGCATGGCACAATAGGCAAATAAATAATCTCAAAAATAGAAAACAAAAGGCTCATAAAGCCTATAAAAAAGAACAAAATAATAGTAACCTCGCAATTTATTTGAACATATGCGATCATTTGAACTGTGAAATAAAAATCGCATACGAACGGTATAACACTCAGGTTGAAGACCCAACAAACATTGGAAGCAGAATAAGAGCTTATTCCTGCAAAAATGTGCTTCTTCAGATTAAAAATGGCTTATTCAGCCTTTAATAAGCACAAATTGTTTGTTGGGGACAACATTAAATCAGACCCAAAATAATTTTTTAACTTTGTTAGAGACAAACAGAAGTCAAATAATTATCCTCCGAAAATTTACCTAGACAACAAAACAGGAAAAACGGCTAGCGATATCAGAAACTTATTTGCTGAGTTTTTTTCAGGATATTTACACAAGTCATGATGACCAAAACCGGGATTACCAGTATTTCTCATACTTTCCTGAGCCAATGAGAGATATTGTAGTTAATAATGTTACCCTCATCGAAATCTTACATTCTCTAAATACATTGGATGCATCAAAGGGTGCAGGCCCAGATGGATTGCCACCAGTATTCTTGAAATCAGTATCGGTTTTCTACCGTCAATTTGGAAGGAATCATATTTGATTCCAATTTTCAAAAGTGGAAAAAAATCAGACGCAAAAAATTACCGTGGAGATGCTATATTGTCCTGCATTCCTAAATTCTTTGAATCTATAATAAATCAAAGTGTTTTGGTAACGGCGCCGGTGGTGTAGTGGTAAGCGTGATTACCTCTCACCCCAGCAGGCCTGGGTTCAATCCCAGTCGGCGCTGCCGGGATGTTCTGAGGCATAACATCTCTGATCACGCCTTCCTTCGGATGGGAAGTAAAGCCGTTGGTCCCCGGTTCATGAGTTGATGGGACGATAGGTAGGGTCCAGGTGTGGGAGCTGCCTTCCTGGCACGTCGGTAGCATTGGTGCTCAGCACGGAAAACAAGATCGACGGAAAAAACAAACCAAAAGAAAAAAAAAAGTGTTTTGGCACAAGTTAAACATTTAATTACAGGCAAACAGCATGGCTTTGTTAAAGGAAGTTTAACGACTACTAATCTGTTGAATTTTGTAACATTTTCTATTAACGCAATGGATAAGGGACATTATGTTGAGGCACTATATACTGACTTCAGTAAAGCGTTTGATAGAGTTGATATCCCTCTTTTGCTATTCAAATTATCTAAGTTAGGTTTTGTAAATACCCAAAGAATTCCGTGAATTGATGCAATCGCCATTATACCTTATTACTGTGAAATCACTCGACACAGGAATTCGGTTGGCTCACAAAATAGGACTTACCTTTCCTAGAGTCTGCTGCTGAATGCAATGGAACAAGCACGAGCTTTCGTAGCCACATCATTTGTGCCATGTTGCCAATGTTCCACATCAGTCGTACCAACATTGTATGAAAGTATCACAAACACTTTCATTAGTGGGGGAAAGGAATCTGTGAATATTAATTCCCGTATTCATGTACCTCACAGGTTTAAGTCAACATTTATTAAAGTGGATTCAGTCATACTTGACCGGTAGGACACAAAGAGTTAGATTTGAAGGAGATTTGTCGTCAGTAGTCAATGTAACATCTAGTGTGCCACAAGGTTCCCATCTTGGACCAGTACTGTTTATTCTATTTGTTAATGATGTAGAGCACATATTGAATATTCTGAATGCATCAATATATGCAGACGACATGAAACTTTTCTGGAAATTCGTCAAACGTCTGATCTTGTAGTCAAGGTTGCAAAGACTCATTTCAGCTAAAACAATGTTTTTCTAAATTATGAAATAATTAGATGCCATGATCAAATTTTGAATTGGTAGGATACAAGAAGAGGTTGCAAAGAATGTGTTTGACATATTAAACCTGTTTATTTCACTTCATGAGAGTCACAATCAGCGATTTTTCACAAACTCACTCACTCACTCACTCACTCAGCGATCAGCAAATCGCTGATTGTGACTCATAGAAAGCAAAATTTACAGGTTTTATGTTTCCAATGCATACTTTGTAACCTCTTCTTGTAAGTTACAAGTAAAACATGCCATCATACCATCTTTTGGTTTTATTATTCCGAAAAACATTATTTTAGCTGAAATGAGTCTTTGCAACCTTGCTTGTAGTATTTCAACAAGAAATTGATAACTTTTACACTTGGTGCTCAAAAAGTTTATTAAAGCTTAATATGAAGAAATGTAATTCCATTTCATTTACAAGAAAGAAAATTATTAGACAAGAACATGTAACAATAGGACAAAACAGAGTTGAAAGGTGCAATCAAGTTAGAGATTTAGGTGTTATACTAGATTCAAAATTAAGCTTTGTTGAACATTATAATAACATTATCTACAAGGCAAGCAACATGCTAGGGTTTATTAAAAGGTTTAGCTTTCATTTCAATGATCCATACACAATCAAAACATTATATGTTGCATATGTTAGGCCCCTCCTTGAGTACCGTAATATAGTATGGGCTCCATATCAAGATACTCATATAAACCGTTCAAAAACAGTTTCTATTATTTGCTCTAAGAAAGTTAGGCTGGACGAGTTTGCCCTTACCATCTTATGAGTCTCGATGTATGTTGATCAATTTGGATGCCCTTGAAAAGCGAAGGCAGTTTGCAATGATAGCTTTTATAAACGATGTTGTAGCACAAAGAGTGAAAGCCACAGAGATTTTAGAAAATCTAAATTTTTATGCTCCCACTCGTTCCTTGAGCAACAGAAATATGTTTTATATTCACAACCAAAGAACAAACTATGCCAGGAACGCGCCTTTAAATAGAATGATGTCTTGTTATTATAAACATTATGAAACAATTGATTTGACAATGAACAGAAATAGCATAGCACAGCAAAGCATAAACCAGGTTGCACAATGTCGTAGGTGGAAGGGTGTCCACGATGAAATTGCCACACACAAAATTGATTCGCAAAATTCGAGTTTTCATCCGATTGCCATCAAATTTTCAGGGATTGAGAAATAACTATTAAACTTCATTTTACCATTTTACTCGTATTTTATTTACAGTCCATACGCAAATGCCCGCACCTTGGCCTTAACCCCGGCCATAAGATTCTGCACAACCTGTGAATAAACCGTTTTTTGCATGTAAACCCATACTTTCTTCAGTTCCTCGACTGTCTTCACTACCTTAGGTCGTTTAAGAAGGTGCTGCTTCATAATCGCCCAGTACTTCTCGATGGGGCGGAGCTCCGGAGTGTTGGGAGGGTTGAACATTTTCGGCACGAAATTGACCTTATTGTCCGCATACCACTTCAGCACGTCCTTGGAGTAGTGGCATGAGGCCAAATCCGGCCAGAAGATTGTTGGGACGTTGTGGGCCTTCAGGAGAGGAAGCAGCCGCTTCTGGAGGCACTCTTTTATGTACACCTGTCCGTTCATCGTGTCCTGGGTCACAAAAGGTGCACTCCGCTTCCCGCACGTGCAGATGGCTTGCCAAACCAGGAATTTCTTCGCAAATTTGGACATCTTCTGAGTGCGGACATGCTCCGGAACGCTGAACTTATCCTTGGCCGTGAAAAACAGGTTGCCGGGGATCTGTTTGAAGTCGGCCTTCACATATGTTTCGTCGTCCATGATGCAGCATTCAACTTTCGTCAGCATGTTGAGGTACAACTTCCTGGCACGGGTTTTGGCGGACTTGTTCTGCTTCTCGTCGCGATTAGGGGCCTTTTGTACCTTGAACGTTCGAAGCCCAGCCTTAGTTTTGGCCTTCTGGACAAAACTTCGGCTTAGGTGCAGCTTCTTAGCCACATCCCTAACGGAGGCGTTCGGATTTCGGTTGAAGGCCCCAACTACGCGGTTGTGATTTTTGGTGTTGTACGGAATACTTTTTCCTTCACTTCTGGGCTTCCGATCGGTGGTCAACCGTTCCTCGAACCGCTTAATCACTCGCGACATCGTGGAATTCGCGATTCCCAACGTTTTAGCGATGGAACGATGCGAGAGATCCTTGTTCTCGTGATCAATGCGCAAGATTTTATCACGCACGAGCTGTTCTTTCGACTCCATTTCCGCGAGTTTTGATCACAGGACTTTAAAACTTGCAGGATGTAAATAATGCACTATGAACTAAATCCACCCAAATTTTCATTAACTTCTACCCAACGGTTAAAAAGTTAGAGCAATTTCATAGTGTGGCAATTTCATCGTGGTCGAGCTCCAAACTGTTGTTAAGAAGGCGACCCACCTTCATCCGTTGCTGTTAGATAGTAATTTGTGATTAATTACTATCTCTTAGATAAAGGATGTGTCCCCTCCAACAGACCAGAGCTGTCCTGGCCGCGTCCTTGCATCTGGTGGGGAAAGGGGAGGAATGTTAGTTCAACACTTACTTAAGAGAGATGCAGAGAACTCTACGATTTCTTATAAGTGTCACGGGAATGGTGGATATTTGTTAGTAGGGAGGGTAATCCATAGGATACGCCCAGCCGGCGTTGCTGGCAATCGTTATATCAAGCATTTAATAAATAGAAGCTGTAAGTAGTTTATCTGTCCGTTGTTGCTGCCCATTACCTAAACATATTATTCAAAACAGTCTTCAGATTTTGGAATTAAGAAACGTAATCAGCTCGATCCTGTTGTTCCTTTGCGTCTGAAAATGTTTGTTGATCCTAAACATATGCACAATTCATTCTGATAAGAGGTTCTCATGTGTAAAAGTTATTAATAGTATATGGAATCGTAGATTAGAATAAAGATTCGCCCTTGGCCTAACTCCCACTGTCTGGCAGTGGTATTATGGATAAAATCTGCCTGCAATCATTTCTTATGAATGCAAGAAGCTTGAACCCGGGAGTTAGAAGGTGACAGCTCTACCGCAGCTACAACAGCCCATTACAAGAACGCAAGCATTCCGAACCCACTTTCACACATGATAAACCCCGCTCCAATACATTATCGATCCAAATATACACCATTGATAATAGCTTAGCTTAGCTTAGCTTAGACTGACTGCACATATCAAAGGTTGCTACTCCGTGATTGATCAGATCAGTGAAATTGTACAGTGAATCAACTGAATGGGACTGGGAGTGACCGTCCATTCTCATTGTACAAGTTTCAGTGACTCCATATTTTGTAAATCAATAACGGCGCCGGCCACGTCCTTGTAATCAGGTGGGAGTAGGGAAGGAATATTAGAGTGATCTTTGTTGTTTGTGGGTCGTGTTTACCTCTGCACCCCAACAAAAACACAGGAAAGGAGATTTTGTTAGTAAGTTGGATTTGTTGGATCAGGATTCACCTTGATAAGTGATGCGACCATGGTTTTAAATGAATCGGTGTTTTCATGAATTATACTTGGATTTGTCTGAAGCCTAAACAAAATGGTGGATCATTGTTTTAATATAAATCTGAAGACTCCATCATCGATGCTCTTAAAAAACGTTTCTTGTCGAGGTTAGTCAGAGATTGAAAATTAAAATAGATGTTAAGTGTTTTTGTAAATTAAACTGGTCTACATTTGATTGACGACGAATAAATAAATAAATCTATAAAAAGTCTATCAAAAGCCTATTCATGAAAAAGATTGCAGAAAAAGATGTCGCACGGCATGTATTGGTGTAAAAATGCAATACCGGAAGTTCCGAGAGTGGCCAATGTGGTCAATTATGCCTTTAAAGTTTATAGAAAGTCTATTGACGAGAAACCATGAAGAAAGAGCTGTCGCACGGCATGTTTTGAGTGATTAAATGATCTGCCCACATTCAGAACCCTCCACCAGATCCGATTCCAGAGAAATCGCCATATCTTGGTTGATTATGACCCGATTTTAGTTCTTGGCATATGATTTGATTGAGAAATGGTTCTTCTTTCTTTGCATTTACTAAAAATATATATTTTTAACCAGCATCATACATAAAATCTCATCAAGGATTTTTTTTTTCGTGGCTAAACCGTAAAACAATATTAGTTTTACAGTCAAATGCTCTTGGAAGATTTAAAATCGGATCAAATTTGAAAAAGTTGCAACTTGTTAGATCTTCTACAAAAGTTTTATGTAGCTCTTCCAAATGCTACGAAATTTCATGAATTCGTATGTTATTTCCTGAACGATTCCAAGGCCATGAGGCGTAAAAAAAAGTATCCTGAAATAATATGAAGATCTCCGATGATGAGGTTGCGTGAAATTAAGTAATGTTTGCCTTCTATGAAGATCACAAAACTTATATAGAGTTCCCACTTCTACACAGTTTTCTGAAGCTCTATAAAATTCCCAGAATTTCTACTAAGTTTCGTTAATTTCTACGATGTTCCCTGAATTCCTAAGATGTCCTTGAGGTTAAATGAAGTTCCTGGAGGTTAAAGAAAACTCCCTGAACTCTTAGCCAATTTGTTGAGCCTAAAGACGTCTTATTGTGGTACCGATTAAATGTTGATATAATATAAATTCTCGACTTTGTTGCTTCTAGTTTATAACATTAAGAAAAGTTTCATCAAAGTCAATTTAAATAAAAAATTAACCTTGCCAATTTTGCCAGCTATTTTAGCCATTTTTAACGATGGAAAATATAAAAACACATTGTGCTCTCTGTCTACAAACCATTATATTGTATGCATTATTATATTAAGTAGGGCACGGCACAATGATACTATATGCCCAGAGAAGTCAGGATGATTTGCATCCTGAAAGATTTTCTTGACCGTTGATTCCCACCTCCAGCTTGGCAATACCGTGTACTGACTAAGCTATTTGAGTCCCCTCAGTGTATAACCGTATAACTTGGTTGGTTATTACCACTTGTTCCACAGCAGCGCACATTCTTGCTAGGAAAAATTGCTCTAATGTTGGCTAAGGATCTTAAGATTCGTCATTTAGACAAAACAAATTAATATTTTTGGCGGCTAGTAAATCATTGTCAAAAATGTTATCCTACGAAATTTATACAGTGGTGGCCATTAAACTAGCACAATAGGTCGATTTTCTTACAAACTAGCCAACTTTGGCATATTGCAACTATGTCTTGTTATGATTAAATGAGCTGAAATTTCGACACAGAACTACAAATATGCTAAATTGTGTGTGTAAATAATTTCAAATTATTGGAAGCGCTTATGGCCTGGTTTAAAATAGCCAACTAATTTTTTTTTTTTATCTAGTTCGTTTATTTGGAAGGCTCAATCGCGTTAGCTTTACGGAGCCGATAATTCATTGTTCACTGTGTGTAACAAAATTCACTTAATTCTATGTCTAGTAGGAGTTGGGCCGATTACTCGCGGCTTACTCGAGGTTAGAAGGGTACATTTTCGAAGGATAGGATCAGGGGAGGAGCTTGGGGTAGGGTTTCGTTGTCTCATCAGAGCGTTGTCGCCAGTATGAACGGTAGTGCTGTTCTAGCTTCGTCCGGAGTTCGACCGGCTATGGTGGGTGACCAGTGGGCGACGATGAGACTCATCGAGACAGGGGGACAAGACAAACAAAAACTAATAAAGAGAGACAAAAGACAAAAGGAATTAAATTCTTATACTAGACATTTGAAGAAAAACATAAACGGACTGCATATAGCAGAGATCACGGGTTGCCAATACGTCTCTGATAGGAACATAGGGTTGTCTTCCTTGGGCCTCGAGGGTATTCAAAAGTCGCTCTCTGGCGGCGTCATTATCCGTACATTGCCAAACTGCGTGTTTGATGTCATCGTAACCGTTTCCACACCGACAGATGTTGCTGTCCACGAGGTTTATTCTATTGAGATGAGCATCTAGCGAGTAGTGGTTGGACATAAGTCTACTCATCACGCGAATGAAGTCACGACTTAAGCCCAAGCCTTTAAGCCACGCTCTCGAAGAAACATTAGGAATAATTGAATGTAACCACCGTCCAAGATTTCCATTGTCCCAATCGGTTTGCCAACTCGAAAAGGTACTCTGACGCACTAAATGGTAAAATTCATCGTGTGAAATGTGCCAATGGCCAACTAATTAGCACGTATATAAATTGAAATTTGTATGAAATTCAGCCTATTGTGCTAATATTAAACCCACCACTGTTATTGGTGCAATATTAGGGACATTTACACAGACATTAGGGACACTAATCCTATAAACTAAATAATCAATGATAGACTCTCAAATGAAATATGTGTACGCTGTCTTCGCAAAAAAAAAAAAACAAGCTTCCGACATTAGGTAAGCTGGATTATAATGTTGAGCTACACATATTAGCAAATTTATTTTCAGAATGTGAGCACACCCTAAAGCAAATTGAATTACTGAACAAACAATATGTTTTAAATCTTGTTGAACATCCTCCCAATCATTTCGCATCTCGAGTGTTCCCCTCAATTATGCTCAACTAAAGAGCACCACAGAGCCACCCACGCCGATTGCTGAATAGCAATTCAAACATTCATCAATCAGTGCCAATTAAAACGTGCTATAAAAACTTTTTCCTCGTGATTAAATAATCGCTTTTATTTCTCTTCTGATCGTTTCTCACTCGAACCGTACCCAACCTCCGATAAATGAAGCCAGTCTTTTCTCAGATCTCAAGAGTCGAATTTGATTTCCTTTCCAATCGCAAAAACTAAATAGCATAAAATCCTCTTCAAACACACCGGCCACTCGAGTTCGACCGCCCGACCTCCCAACCTCTCAAAGTAGTCCCACTACCTACCCTCTGAAACAGTTTGAGAAATATGAAGTGCTTCCTAAATGACCACTAATGAAGATTATTTTCCTCCACTTGCATTGGCACATCCCATATGAGCTAAACCGTTCAGCTGGAAATAAAAAAAAAATCACTCCTCTTGTTTCATGCTATTTTGCTTCCCTCACTCTTGATATAAGAGATCTCTACATTTTTCGTTCTTTCGCTTTGATTGCTCCGCTTTACTATTTCCAGAGTCATTCCGTTCGTTCCATATGTATGACTGCTCAACTCAGGCTCTCATCCCAACCAACTGGCCACATTTTCACGCCCGCTTTGGCAAATGAAATTTTCCGGTGCTCTATTAATCCTGCCATGCTTCAGTCTTCCTGAACCGAACGGGGACGGCCATTGCTCTAATTTACACTTATCGGTACGGTGCCTTCCGGGTGGCCTCTTTCTTTTGTGCCATGTTAGCTGACCGACCGGATCGGAAGTGGGCTAGGCCACTACTAGATGTGGCACATTGCACTTTCTCCGGCCGATAAGGCTACATGTTTTCAGAAATGTTCGGTCGCGGTTAACATTTGACGACCGCATCTTCCGGAAAATTGCAGTTTTATTTTGGTATTGGTGAGTGAAAAGGATGAGAGGACTGGTTTGTCTATTTTAAGCCTTTTTCCATGATTTTCAATTTCTTCTATTTCATAAACCTACTATAACCTCATCGAAACCGAAACTGGCACGTGTTGCATCATCCCGTGATTAGATAAATTGTTCCCCATTATGCTAATGGCGTTGAAAATGTTCAAATTGAATACCATCAACCACTCTGGAGCTGATTTTCTCGCTTTCCCAAAATCATCACCCTTCGATAATTGGTGCTCTTTAGGGTGCTTCCGAGTTCAGTTGATGGAAACTTGCCAACAAGATGTGAGAAGGACGATGAAGCACTCTCTTCGGCCAGAGTGCAGTTCCGGCTGCTCGTCGTCTCATGCACGTTAATTTGTTTTCCCAGAGCAAGTGCCATAGTGTAGCAGAAAATCATCATCACTATGCTAGACTTGCGTTTCTTATCCGCGAGATGATCATGAGAGCCATTTTACCAACCGAGATAGCTGCAGCAATTAATTTAATGAGTTTATAAATTCATGTCCTTCACTCTCGCTGCCGTCTTCTAGCCTCTTCTGAGAAAAAAAAAAAAAAAAAAACCAACTGGTTCCAGTCGCGTGCGGCTACATGACTTCTCTAGGATCTTACCCAGGGTCACACCATAACGGAGGAATTATGCTATAATATTTTTCCTTCATTGTCACAGCCCGTCCCCTAAAAGCGAAGCAAGTAATCCTAATGAATGCAAATTTTCCGAAAAGCTCATTTAACACTAATTTCCATGTGGTGGAATAATAATTACCAAAGCGAGACTTTTTAACTCTTTTTCCACGAGCTACATTCGGCATTTGCTAGCGCCGGCAATGATGGCAAAGGGGGGAGGTATTTTAATGGGTGTGCCATACTCCCATTACAGTCGTGTGCGGAGGGAAAATTAAACCACCGAAGAAGCAATTTGGAAGCCATCTTACTAATGTCACCGGCGACGACGACTGATGGCAAATGGGTGTAATTCGATATGGATGTGAACGGAGTAGAGGTGAAGAAATTGTTCACTCAATCAATGAATGAGTCAACGAAGCAACAAATCACTTTTCTCCGTTGTTCAGGGAGCTGCAAAATCACAGCCTCGAAAAGTGCAATGTTCACAAGACCCTGGAGGAGCCATTACAATCGTCTGTCTTCGGTTTCTATTTGCTTTTGTTGCTAATGGAAAGCAATAAAAGAGTAATTAATTGGAAATCGTCGCCATTATTCCGTGCTGGATCTGGACCAAGGCAACAGGCAACGGTCGGCGAGGGAGACGCGGTGGGAGGCGGCTACACTCAATTGATCAAACGTACCGGATAATTGATAAAAGATAAATTTCCTACTGTTCGGAATGGAGCGCTATGTACTGGGGTACGCCAGCTGGGTATGTCATTTGAAAGGGTTTATAATCGTTGCATAAATTGGATTCACTCCGTGGGAGGTTATGCTCATGGACTCCGGGAGTAATTAGAGGCTTTAAATCGTGTGGTAAGCTATCTTAGCTTGTTGTTTATAGTTCAAACCATTAACACTCTCGATGTGCTTTCTTCTGCCACTTCCACTGGTGGTCATTCCCCATGTTAAATCGTGTGCTGAATCTTAAAATGTTGTCAGAAAAAATCTTAGTAGGATAGTTTTCTAGATGCAGAAATTTCACTAAAAAAAAAGTTTGTTTACTAATATATTCATATCTCCGGCTGTAATGATGCTAAATCATTAATTTTAACGCCAAATTAAAGCTTTCAATCAACTGAACATCATGTTATAGATAGATTTTTTTTGCTTAAAAATTAAGCTAAAATCCAATTTTTCGATCGATAGGAATGTTTATTTTCTCAACTTTAATTTGGCGTTAAATAAATGGATATATAGCTTTATTGCAGCCGGAGATATTTGTGCTTTAGAAAACAAACTTTTTTAAGTGAAATATCGTTTTGTAGCTGTATCCAGAAAACTATCCTACACACTTAGAAAAGAATCATGTAAATTTAGGTGCTCTAAGACTGCCATATACGAGCAAGCTTGCAATTGCTCATTAAAGGGTGATACGGTCAAAATTTGGTCAATATCAACTTGACGTATTTCTTTCAATTTTGCATTTAAAAAACCTGAACACCCCTCATTTTGAAGGTGTGTGTGTGTAGAATGTTGCTCCTATTTTGATTTTGGAATTCACTCTTCAGTTGTCAAAATGCCGTCCAAGCAAGAAAAGCAGCGTATCAAAATTTTGCTCGCGCATCGCGAAAATCCGAGCTACTCGCACGCAAAGTTGGCAAAATCGCTAAAAGTTGCCAAATCAACCGTTACAAATGTAATTAAAGTGTTTGGGGAACGTTTGTCGACAGCCAGGAAGTCTGGATCGGGGGGAAATCGAAAACCGGAAGCCGCTGAGACGACAAAGAGAGTTGCCGGTAGTTTCAAGCGAAACCCTAACCTCTCTCTCCGAGATGCCGCAAATAAGCTGGGTGTATCGTCTACAACCGTGCATCGAGCCAAAAAACGAGCCGGACTATCGACTTACAAGAAGGTAGTGACTCCAAATCGCGATGATAAACAAAATACGACGGCCAAAGCGCGATCCCGGAGGCTGTACACGACGATGCTGACGAAGTTTGACTGCGTGGTAATGGACGACGAAACCTACGTCAAAGCCGACTACAAGCAGCTTCCGGGACAGGAGTTTTATACGGCAAAAGGAAGGGGAAAGGTAGCAGATGTTTTCAAGCACATGAAACTGTCAAAGTTCGCAAATAAATATCTGGTTTGGCAAGCCATCTGTACCTGTGGCTTGAAAAGCAGCATTTTCATAGCTTCCGGGACTGTCAACCAAGAAATTTACGTGAAAGAGTGTTTGAATAAACGTCTGCTGCCTTTCCTGAAGAAACACGGTTGTTCCGTACTGTTTTGGCCGGATTTGGCATCTTGCCATTACGGTAAAAAGGCCATGGAGTGGTACGCCGCCAACAACGTGCAGGTGGTTCCCAAGGACAAGAACCCTCCCAACACGCCAGAGCTCCGCCCAATTGAGAAATACTGGGCTATTGTCAAGCGGAACCTAAAGAAGACCAAAAAACTGCTAAGGGCGAGCAGCAGTTCAAGGCAAACTGGCTTTCTGCGGCGAAGAAGGTGGACAAGGTGGCTGTACAAAATCTGATGGCAGGGGTCAAGCGTAAGGCCCAGCAATTCGGATTTGGAAAAGCGGAAGCCTAACTGAATATTTTTCCTGAATTTTATACTAATTGAACATGAAAAAGAAATTTAATTTGATTTTTTAAATAAACGATTTCACCGATTTACACGCGTTTTCCCTTGACCAAATTTTGACCGTATCACCCTTTACCTCTAAAATGCTATTTTTCGTTATTACGAAACTATGAGATACTATAATGGTAAATTTTAATTGTAAGAATCAAGAATAGGTGGCACAGTTTGTGTATGACATAAAAAATTGTCAATTTTGCTTTCAGAAGGTCACAGCTAGCGATTTTATGATCGCTGATGGCTCGCTCATCACGTTGCTCATCGTTACAGCGAATCGCTATGGTTTATTTATTTTTTATTTATTTATTTATTCGTCAATCAATCAAATCGTAGACTACATATTAACATTAGGACTTATGTTCTATGACTTCGCAGGGTTCTGAAATATAATTTTATTTTTGTTGAGGGCATATTTAGGTCAATTATTTCACAATGATGAATTATTTCATCATCTGATTTACAGGTCAAAATTTAGCGTAATTGGTCCGATGGCGATCTACTGCGAACAACTGTTGATTTCGTAATTGTCAGAAAGGTGCATACAAATTCAACTTTGACAATAGATCAGCTGAGTCAATGCGTTGCGAAATAATATTGTTTAATAAAGAAATCTTTGCGTAATCCCGACGTTCTTTCAATGTTTGAATGCTGATCAGCAAGCAACGTGGTTCATATGACGGAAGACCTACCTAACTTACGCAGTGCATATAATAAAAATTGCTTTTGGATTGACTCTTTTCGTTCTTCATGCTTTTTCATATAGGGTGACCAAACAACGCTACAATATTCTAAAATTGACCTCACATAAGCAACGTAAAGTGACAATAAGTATAAGGATCTTTAAAGTGGAGACCGAAACGTTTTTTAAAACTGAGCATATTGCCTGATCTATGTATTATTGTGTTATAATGGTCCGCATATGTCAATTTAGAATCTAGAATAACACCTAAATCTCTCACATTTTCACATTTTTGAACATTTTCATTACCTAATGTAATATTTATTTATTTCCATTTCGTCAAGCCAGTGTAGACTACATACAATGATTATTACAATGTTTACTTACATACTATGCATTAATTCTATTCTGTTTTAGCTTAGTTTGTATTTGCTGCTTGGACATAGTGATGTCAATAGTTCCGCAATGCAAATTATATAGGCGCATCATTCGATTTTTTGCATAGTTTGTTCTGTACGATGTTTCTGAAAATAAATTCCGTGTTCTAAGATATCGACAAGGTGTGTAAAAGTTTAATTGTACGAGAATTTCTGCCGAATCTATGCGCATTGAAATAATGTCGTTGATGAAGAAAAGCATTGCAAATTGGCGGCGCTCTTTAAGTGTTTGTATATTTATGAGCATGCAGCGCGCTTCATAAGATGGTAATGGAAATGCAGTCCAATTCAATTTACGTAAAGCATATAAAAGGAATCTTAAGCCCCCTTCTGTATAATTTCTACGTCAGAGAAATTGACAATTGTCTAAGGGACAACTGCACGTTGAGACAACTTGCAGATGACGGCGTAGTGTCTATGACAGGACCCAGAGAGGCCGACCTGCAAGGACCATTACAGGATACCTTAGACAATTTGTCTACTTGGGCTATCCAGCTAGGTATCGAATTCTCCACGGAGAAAACTGAGTTGATCGTTTTTTCTAGGAAGCATAGACCAGCACAACCGAAGCTTCAACTTTTGGGTAAGCCGATCACTCATTCCATGTCTTTCAAATATCTTGGGGTCTGGTTCGATTCCAAATGCACCTGGAGATCCCACATTGAGTATCTGAAGCGGAAATGCCAACAAAGGATCAATTTTCTCCGAACAATTACCGGAACGTGGTGGGGAGCCCATCCGCAAGATCTTCTAACGTTGTACCGAACAACGATTTTATCGGTTTTAGAGTAAGGTAGTTTTTGCTTCCAGTCGGCGGCTAAAACGCACATCATCAAACTGGAACGGATCCAGTATCGCTGTCTTCGTATCGCGTTAGGATGCATGCACTCGACTCATACGATGAGTCTCGAAGTGTTAGCGGGCATGTTGCCACTCTCTGATCGGTTTTCGGAATTATCTCTCAGGCTCCTCACCCGTTGTGAAATTATGAACCCACTGGTGATTGCAAACTTTGAGAAGCTTCTTGAGCTAAACCCTCAAACTCGTTTTATGTCATTGTACTACGTGTACATAACACAGGATGTCAGCCCTTCGCAGCATAATCCCTATCGTGTTTGCTTCTCCGACTTCGACAATTCTGTTCTATTTGATTTATCCATGACGCAAGAGATTCGCGGAATCTCAGAGCATCATCGTTCCATGATTGCTCCGTCAATTTTCGCTGCAAAGTTTGGCCAAGTTGATTCCGCAAGATCGTTCTTCACAGATGGGTCACTAATAGAGGCGTCCGCAGGTTTTGGTATTTATAACGAATTTCATAGCGCCTCTCGAATGCTTCATGCTCCTTGTTCCGTATATGTTGCTGAACTGGCGGCAATACATTATACGCTAGAAACGATCGCCTCACTTGCACCAGATCATTATTTTATTTTTACGGATAGTCTCAGTTCTGTCGAGGCTATTCGCTCTATGAGGCCGGTAAAGCACTCCTCGTATTTTCTCATGAAAATACGAGAGCTTTTAAGTGCTTTATCTTTAAGATCTTTTGTCATCACCTTTGCATGGGTCCCATCTCATTGCTCGATTCCGGGCAATGAGATGGCTGACTCACTTGCAAAGGTGGGCGCTATCGAAGGCGATATTTACGATCGACAAATCGCCTACGACGAATTTTTCTTCATTTACCGTCAACAGTCACTCGCCAGCTGGCAAAATAAATGGAGTGAAGGGAGTGTGGGACGATGGTTATATTCAATCATCCCTAAGGTGTCGAAGTGTCCTTGGTTCAAGGGGTTGGATGTGGGTCGAGACTTCATTCGTATGATGTCTCGCCTCATGTCCAATCACTACTCGTTAAACGCTCACTTGTTCCGTGTTGAGCTGGGGGACAGTAATCTCTGTGAATGTGGACAAGGTTACCAGGACGCAGATCACATTATTTGGTCATGTGCTGAGCACCGTGGAGTCAGATCCGAGTTGTACGATTCCCTTCGGGCTCGAGGTAGACAACCTAATGTTCCAGTTCGGGATATTTTGGCTAGACGCGATCTGGAGTTTATGCAACTCATATATGTTTTCTTGAAGAATATTAACCATAGATTGTAAGTTTGATTAACCTTGTGTTTAGTTTGTGTTTTGTATGTGTGTGTGTATTTTTTTTGTAGATTTGTTTCTGTAATAAAATTGTATAATTACAGAGTTGATATAACGTCGATAGGATTAAGTATATGTTTTAGAAATAGTGACATTTTTGAATCATAAATCATATTCCAAATCTCCTTTCCCCTCTCCCGATCCAAACAATTGTCATCCACTAACGTCGAGAAGACCGCGAGTAATCGGTTCCAATCCTTTAATTTTAGATTTAAGACATTTATAATGTATAAAGAAAATGATAACTTGGCTCTGTAAAGTTTATTCGATTGAGCCTGCACAAATAAAGTAATTAACAAAAAAAAAAAAATATAAAAGGAATTGTTTTTGGACCGATTCTATGCGTTCTTCGTGTATGGAAATGTATGGATTCCATACAAGGTGGCAGTATTCCAGAATTGGCCTTACATATGTGGTATATAATAGCTTAATAGTGTATGGGTCTTCGAAATTATGACTGAACCTTTTGATGAAGCCTAGCATTCTGTTTGCTTTACTAATGATAGTATTATAATGTTCTATAAAAGTTAGTTTGGAGTCTAGGATTACACCTGGATCTCTTACAATTTTGCTTTTTTCTACTATTTGGTTGCCTAATGATATTTCAATATGCGGTGTTTAAATTTTTCTGCTAAATGCTATTGCAGTACATTTTTTTTACGTTCAGTTGAAGTAGACTTTTACTACACCAGGTGTGGAATATATTGATTTCATTCTGGAATTCTTCTGCATCGCTAGAATTACTTATTTCCATAAAGAGCTTCATGTCGTCTGCATATACAAGCAATTTTATTTTTTAAGTATGTAGGAAATGTCGTTTATGTACAAAATAAAAAGAAGTGGGCCTAAATGAGAACCCTGGGGTACCCTAGAGGTGACTGAAATTGGTTCTGAAAGTTTATTTTGAAAGCGAACTATTTGTTTATGATGTGTTAGGTATGATTGAAGCCAATTCATATTTTCTATTCTATTCCTATTTTCTGCAATTTGAGTATTAATAATGGTATGTCGATGCGGTCAAATGCTTTACTGAAGTCGGTGTTTGGGCTTCAACGTTCTTGCCACTGTCCAACGCTTTAATAATGAATGATACATATTCTAGAAGATTAGAGGTAGTTGAGCGACCTTTAAAAAAGCCGTGCTGTTTACTTGTAATTAGATTTTTCACCTGCTGAAAAATATTGCCTGTCGAGAGAGACTTCGATGAGAACACTCTGGAATGTCGGCAGGAGAATGCACAACGCGTCATCACCGGTCAACGAAGACAAGGAGTACTCAGACAGTTGGATATTCAGCTTCGCGCAGAAAGTTTGCCCGGATTCGGTGTCGGTTCAAACCAACGTTCGTGATAGTCCGTCGGGTAGTAACGAAATAGATTCTCCGTTTTCGATGGTGGAACTCTCACTTGCTCTCCTCTCATGTAACAACTCAGCCCCAGGAATGGATAGAATCAAGTTCAACTTGCTCAAAAATCTCCCAGACGTCGCGAAGAGACGCTTGTTGAACTTATTCAATCAATTTCTGGAGCACAACATTGTTCCGGATGATTGGAGGCAAGTAAGAGTTATCGCCATTCGAAAACCCGGTAAACCCGCGTCGGATTATAACTCGTACCGTCCCATCGCGATGCTGTCCTGTATACGGAAATTGTTGGAGAAAATGATTCTTTTTCGTCTAGACAAATGGGTCGAGTCGAATGGTTTACTTTCAGATACGCAATTTGGATTTCGGAGAGGCAAAGGAACGAGCGACTGTCTTGCGTTGCTTTCAACTGAAATTCAACTGGCCTATGCGCAAAAACAGCAAATGGGTTCAGTTTTCTTGGATATTAAGGGGGCTTTTGATTCTGTTTGTATCGATGTCCTTTCGGATAAACTCCACGATAGTGGGCTTTCACCAATTATGAACAACTATTTGAGCAACTTGTTGTCTGAGAAATATATGAGCTTTTCTCATGGAAACTCGACAACTTCACGAATTAGTTACATGGGTCTCCCCCAGGGCTCATGTTTAAGCCCTCTTCTTTATAATTTTTACGTTAAAGACATTGATGGTTGTCTTGATGAAAATTGCTCGCTAAGGCAGCTTGCAGATGACGGCGTTGTGTCCGTTATAGGGCCAAGTGCACCGGACCTGCAAGGACCATTGCAAGATACCTTAGACAATTTGTCTACTTGGGCTATGAAGCTGGGTATCGAATTCTCTCCGGAGAAAACTGAGTTGGTTGTTTTTTCTAGGAAGCATCATCCTGCACAGTTACAGCTTCAACTAAAGGGTAGAACAATCACTCAAAGTATATCTTTCAAGTATTTAGGTGTCTGGTTCGATTCCAAATGCACATGGGGAAAACATATTGCGTATCTAAAACAAAAATGCCAACAAAGAATCAATTTTCTTCGTACAATTACCGGAACTTGGTGGGGAGCACACCCGGAAGATCTTATCAGGTTGTATCGAACAACCATCTTGTCGGTTCTAGAGTACGGTAGCTTCTGCTTTCAATCCGCGGCGAAAACACATATCTTGAAGCTGCAACGAGTTCAATACCGTTGCCTCCGAATCGCGCTTGGCTGTATGCACTCGACGCATACGATGAGCCTCGAAGTACTCGCGGGTGTTCTCCCACTGACAGATCGTTTCGCTGAGCTGTCTTTCCGGTTCCTCATCCGTTGTGAAGTATTGAATCCTTTGGTAATAGAACACTTTGAGAAGCTGCTCGACCAAAATCCTCAAACAAGATTCATGAGTTTGTACTATGAGTACATGACGCTGGAGGTTGGTCCTTCTTCATTAATCTCCAATCGTGATTGCTTCCAAGCCTTCTATAGTTCCTCTGTAAATTTTGATCTGACCATGATGCAAGAAATCCATGGAATACCAGATCACCATCGGTCGATGGTTGTTCCCTCAATTTTTGCAATCAAGTACCACCATGTAAGTAACGATAAAAGATTTTTCACAGATGGGTCAACCATAAATGCTTCCACTGGATTTGGTGTATTTAATCAATTTCATAGCGCCTCCTATAAACTGCAGAAACCATGCTCCGTATACGTTGCGGAACTCGCAGCTATATTTTACGCAGTAGAGCGAATTGCCTCACTACCTTCTGACCATTATTTCATTTTTACGGATAGTCTTAGCTCATTGGAGGCTATTCGTTCAATGAGGCCGATGAAGCACTCCTCGTATTTCCTGCCTGAAATACGATCTAAACTGAGTGCTTTATCTAACTGCTCCTATACTATCACCTTAGCTTGGGTCCCATCTCATTGCTCAATTCCGGGTAATGAGAAAGCTGACTCATTGGCTAAGGTGGGCGCTATGGAAGGCGATATTTTTGAGCGACAAATCGCCTTCAACGAATTTTTCTCCATTGCTCGCCAGCAAGTCCTCATCAGTTGGCAACAAAAATGGAATGATGGTGAATTGGGAAGATGGTTACATTCTATTCTCCCACAGGTGTCGAACAAACCATGGTTCAAAGGGTTGGACATGAGCCGCGACTTTATACGCGTTATTTCAAGGCTTATGTCCAATCACTGCTCGTTAGACTCGCACTTCTATCGAATTGGGCTCTCAGGCAGCAATTTATGTGCGTGTGGCAGTGGTTATCACGATATCGAGCATGTTGTTTGGTCGTGTACCTTACACCGTGTTGCCAGATCTGAGTTATCCACATCCCTCAGGGCCCGAGGAAAACAACCCGCGATACCCGTTAGAGATGTCTTGGCGAGCCGAGACCTTGACTATTTGAATTTAATTTATGTGTTTTTAAAACGGATAGATTTGAGGATTTAGAAGTTAGTGTCATCTTGTGTTCTCCCAAGTTGTTAGCTACCCATCGGTGTACCCCCATGTTTGTCTTTTTCATCAGAGTGTCGCCTAGTTCGAGATCAAGAGCACATTGCTCTCCAAACCTTGTGTTCACAATCCCTACCCTGCCATCCATTTGTTACAATTTGTTACCCCTAACCTCGAGATAGCCGCGAGTAATCGGCCCCCGCTTTACTAACGTTAGTTTTAAGTAATTTTGTTATCTAAACAATGAATATCGGCTCCGCAAAGCTACAGCAAATGAGCCTGGAAAAATAAACAAATTATTAAAAAAAAAAAAAAAAAAAAAAAAAAAATATTGCCGTTTACGATTGATTCAAAAAGTTTTGGAATGCAAGAAATAATAGCAAATCCACGGTAGTTTCGAATGTCTGATTTTGCACCTGATTTGAAAATAGGTACCAAATAAGATGCTTTCCAAATTTCAGGGAATTTTCCATTTTTCAGAGACATGTTGAAAAGACGCTCTAGAGGAAATGCGAGTTCTTCAGAAAGGTTTTTCAAAAATATGGGTGCGATGCCGTCAGGTCCAGACCCTTTCGACGCGTTTAAGTTTTTTAGTGCATTGAGGACTTCATGTTGAGAAAGTTGGTTGACAGAGATGTTTTTACAAATTTCAGGAATGAATGCAAAGAAATCGCGGTCACGATCTTCTTCGGAAAATGTGGTGTATACTTCTTGGAGGAAATTTGCAAAGAGATTGCAAATTTCAGAAGAATTCTCACCTACATTTGCATCCAAATTCATTCGCGAAGGAAAATTGCTGCTTTTTAATTTCGTGTTTACATAATTAAAAAAAGTTCTTAGGACATGATTTGACTTCATTTCCGACTTTGCGGTTATAGTCCTCATATGCAGAGTTGATGGCTGTATTTAATTGGTTGCAAAAGTTGTGATAAAGGGTGATACGGTCAAAATTTGGTCAATATCAACTTGACGTATTTCTTTCAATTTTGCATTTAAAAAACCTGAACACCCCTCATTTTGAAGGTGTGTGTGTGTAGAATGTTGCTCCTATTTTGATTTTGGAATTCACTCTTCAGTTGTCAAAATGCCGTCCAAGCAAGAAGAGCAGCGTATCAAAATTTTGCTCGCGCATCGCGAAAATCCAAGCTACTCGCATGCAAAGTTGGCAAAATCGCTAAAAGTTGCCAAATCAACCGTTACAAATGTAATTAAAGTGTTTGGGGAACGTTTGTCGACAGCCAGGAAGTCTGGATCGGGGGGAAATCGAAAACCGGAAGCCGCTGAGACGACAAAGAGAGTTGCCGGTAGTTTCAAGCGAAACCCTAACCTCTCTCTCTCCGAGATGCCGCAAATAAGCTGGGTGTATCGTCTACAACCGTGCATCGAGCCAAAAAACGAGCCGGACTATCGACTTACAAGAAGGTAGTGACTCCAAATCCCGATGATAAACAAAATACGACGGCCAAAGCGCGATCCCGGAGGCTGTACACGACGATGCTGACGAAGTTTGACTGCGTGGTAATGGACGACGAAACCTACGTCAAAGCCGACTACAAGCAGCTTCCGGGACAGGAGTTTTATACGGCAAAAGGAAGGGGAAAAGTAGCAGATTTTTTCAAGCACATGGAACTGTCAAAGTTCGCAAAGAAATATCTGGTTTGGCAAGCCATCTGTACCTGTGGCTTGAAAAGCAGCATTTTCATAGCTTCCGGGACTGTCAACCAAGAAATTTACGTGAAAGAGTGTTTGAATAAACGTCTGCTGTCTTTCCTGAAGAAACACGGTTGTTCCGTACTGTTTTGGCCGGATTTGGCATCTTGCCATTACGGTAAAAAGGCCATGGAGTGGTACGCCGCCAACAACGTGCAGGTGGTTCCCAAGGACAAGAACCCTCCCAACACGCCAGAGCTCCGCCCAATTGAGAAATACTGGGCTATTGTCAAGCGGAACCTAAAGAAGACCAAAAAAACTGCTAAGGGCGAGCAGCAGTTCAAGGCAAACTGGCTTTCTGCGGCGAAGAAGGTGGACAAGGTGGCTGTACAAAATCTGATGGCAGGGGTCAAGCGTAAGGCCCGGCAATTCGGATTTGGAAAAGCGGAAGCCTAACTGAATATTTTTCCTGAATTTTATACTAATTGAACTTGAAAAATAAATTTAATTTGATTTTTTAAATAAACGATTGCACCGATTTACACGCGTTTTCCCTTGACCAAATTTTGACCGTATCACCCTTTAGTTTCGCAAATTGGTTTCAGTTTTTTCTTTTTTGTATAGTTTATGAGCTTTCTGTTTTTTATTCTTTATTGTTTTGTGTTCGTCTTCTTTTTTTTTTTGATGGTACAGTTTCTAAAATTAGGCTTTGAAGAATTGACTGAAATTTTTCTACTTCAGTATCGACATTTCCTTCAATACTTATTAAATTTTGCCAATTTATTGTACATAGTCTACGTTTGGCTTCTTCGTAATTTACTTTATGGTATTCCGGCACTTCCTCGTATTCCCAGTCGCTGGAGGAAGAAGAATTTTGTACGAAGATTGAGTATTCAATTGCTGTGTGAAACACTTCATTTTTCCATAAAGGTGCAAATAATGTATCCACACAGAAGTCTTCAGTACAATTTGTAAATAAAAGGTCTTAATATGAGTTTTGTTGATTTTTTACATGGTTTATTTGATTAAGACCAAAATAAGATATTTTTTCGAATAATAATTGTAATGATTCATTTTCAATGTCTGTAATAAAGTCTGCGTTTCGTTGATTGAAGTCGCCATAAATATGCAGTTTTACTTCTAGTTCCATATTTGACATTATAGTTTCAACAATTTGAAAAAATAGTTCAAAAGACTGCTTGTGGGCATGTTTAGGTGGAAAATACACAGACGAAAAAATGTGTATTTCACCGGCAATAAGTGCTCTGACCCAGACATTTTCGAATTCCTTGTGCTTATTTGTTATGATTTCTTCAGAAGTAAAGTCAGCATTGATGGTAATGAGCACGCCACCACCAGACTTTTTATTACAGAGTTGAAAATTCCTGTCGTGCCGGAATACATTAAAATTGTTTCCAAAAATTTCTTCGCTTCTGACGCTTTCGTCCCAGCTTGTTTCAGTTCCAAGAATTATTTGAAAAGAAGAAGATAGAATGTTCTGGTGGATTTCTTTCATTTTAGCTGGGCTTTTCATGCGATTGAAATTTTGGCAATACACCAAAATTTCAGTCGCATTCTGTTGAGGAAGTGAAGAGATTTTTGGAGGGTCAGTATTACTTACATTAGCAGGGTCTACCTCATGTAGAGTGTCGTAATTCGATAATAATAATTCCCTTGCATGGAAATAGTCGTCGTTACTTCCTTTAGTAGAGTGCGTCAGTGCCGTTGAAAATTTGAAGGACTGTAAAATTTGCGAGCGGCCTCCCTAGTTTGCTGCAGTCGTTGTGTGCGTTCACTAAGTAGAAACGCGCGGTGTGAATTCAGGTCTGCCAAAGCGTCAGTGCGTGGAATTCCGAGTTCTTCGTGAACGTCCAGGAAAATTTCGCGTAAAAGGGCTGTTTCCGTTGGTCGTCCTTCTGCTGCCAGCATTAAAGGGTGATACGGTCAAAATTTGGTCAAGGGAAAACGCGTGTAAATCGGTGAAATCGTTTATTTAAAAAATCAAATTAAATTTCTTTTTCAAGTTAAATTAGTATAAAATTCAGGAAAAATATTCAGTTAGGCTTCCGCTTTTCCAAATCCGAATTGCCGGGCCTTACGCTTGACCCCTGCCATCGGATTTTGTACAGCATTTTCTTCGCAGAAAGCCAGTTTGCCTTGAACTGCTGCTCGCCCTTAGCAGTTTTTTTGGTCTTCTTTAGGTTCCGCTTGACAATAGCCCAGTATTTCTCTATTGGGCGGAGCTCTGGAGTGTTGGGAGGGTTCTTGTCCTTGGGAACCACCTGCACGTTGTTGGCGGCGTACCACTCCATGGCCTTTTTACCGTAATGGCAAGATGCCAAATCCGGCCAAAACAGTACGGAACAACCGTGTTTCTTCAGAAAAGGCAGCAGACGTTTATTCAAACACTCTTTCACGTAAATTTCTTGGTTGACAGTCCCGGAAGCTATGAAAATGCTGCTTTTCAAGCCACAGGTACAGATGGCTTGCCAAACCAGATATTTCTTTGCGAACTTTGACAGTTTCATGTGCTTGAAAACATCTGCTACCTTTCCCCTTCCTTTTGCCTTATAAAACTCCTGTCCCGGAAGCTGCTTGTAGTCGGCTTTGACGTAGGTTTCGTCGTCCATTACCACGCAGTCAAACTTCGTCAGCATCGTCGTGTACAGCCTCCGGGATCGCGCTTTGGCCGTCGTATTTTGTTTATCATCGCGATTTGGAGTCACTACCTTCTTGTAAGTCGATAGTCCGGCTCGTTTTTTGGCTCGATGCACGGTTGTAGACGATACACCCAGCTTATTTGCGGCATCTCGGAGAGAGAGGTTAGGGTTTCGCTTGAAACTACCGGCAACTCTCTTTGTCGTCTCAGCGGCTTCCGGTTTTCGATTTCCCCCCGATCCAGACTTCCTGGCTGTCGACAAACGTTCCCCAAACACTTTAATTACATTTGTAACGGTTGATTTGGCAACTTTTAGCGATTTTGCCAACTTTGCGTGCGAGTAGCTCGGATTTTCGCGATGCGCGAGCAAAATTTTGATACGCTGCTCTTCTTGCTTGGACGGCAATTTGACAACTGAAGAGTGAATTCCAAAATCAAAATAGGAGCAACATTCTACACACACACACACCTTCAAAATGAGGGGTGTTCAGGTTTTTTAAATGCAAAATTGAAAGAAATACGTCAAGTTGATATTGACCAAATTTTGACCGTATCACCCTTTAAAGTTGCACTAGTTGTAGTGATTCCGCGAATACATGCTGAAGGTGGCTGGTCGTGCAAGTATGAAAGATAAGTCCGCACAATGTCCATAATTTTGGGGTCCCGCAGCCGTGCCTTCAAAAAGCGTCGGTCGCCAATTGCAGACTGTTCCGTGAGTCTGACTATAGGCGGACGCATTGGGTCCAGGATTGGAGGGTGTTCATGTCCGGTTGGCCTTTCGGCGCGATAAGGGTGAATAGTTTCCCCTTTTTCGAAGTTAATGAATTTTAGTCCATTGTCTGTGTTTGGTGGACGAGAAAATTGTATACGTGCAGCAGCCAAAAGCTCTTTGTCCAGAGGTAATGCCGTATGTGCATATGTGGAGTTAATAAGTGTCGACGTTCTTATTCCATTGCTATGATTGTTGTTGTTGTTGTTGTTGTTGTTGTTGTTGTTGTTGTTGTTGTTGTTGTTGTTGTTGTTGTTGTTGTTGTTGTTGTTGTTGTTGTTGTTGTTGTTGTTGTTGTTGTTGTTGTTGTTGTTGTTGTTGTTGTTGTTGTTGTTGTTGTTGTTGTTGTTGTTGTTGTTGTTGTTGTTGTTGTGTGCATCTTTGATATTAACGGTTAGAGTTTGTTGGAAAATGCTGTACTAATATCAACATGAAGCTTTGTTGTGATAATTTATTAACTAGAGAAAGTTCTGAAATAGGTTATTTTTGTAGCTAGAGTATGGCAGTATGAAAATTGAATAGAAGTTTAAGTTCAGTGAAGGGCCATTAATGCGACAGTACTAATCAAACGCACACTCCTTTACCTAACTCATGAGGATGAGGACACTTGAAAATTTTCTTCAAATCCACAGGCAAAAAAGTGTGCGTTTGACTTGTTCATATACTATCTGCGACTGTGGCAGGGATGTAAACCGTTGACGTTTTTTACTACACTCGCTTCGTTGTCGTGCGTCATAGTCTGTTTTTATTCGTTCTCTCATGCTCTACCGTTGCCTTTCTTACACAACACAAACGGTAGAGCAACTTTCGATCAAAAAGAAAATTATCGAATAACTTTCATATGACATATGTGAAACCACATTCTAAATCCTCAATTTGGTGTAAATTTAACCATTTTTGGTTAGTAATGTTGTTACTACGACATCGTTGCTTGCTATTTTCAGAATTTACACAAGCACAACATCAGCAGCTCTTATTATGAGAAAAACTAAAATTCATACATTCGTGACGGTCTTCGACAGTGTCGTATCCCGAGCCGGAACCGATAACTAGCCGATAACTTATGAATATCTTAATGTGGTATGATACCTTATGCTGGTATGCTTGTGGTATAAAGCCTTGCCTTGATATTATTCAGCTATAGAAATATTTAATAAAATATTAAATAAATACCAAATTAACAAAACGTGATCTTTCAGTTTTTAGACAATAAGACCTAAAAGAGTTATTGGATTGGTATTAGAAGACCTTATAAATAACAAATTATGGTATTCTTGCATCAACAAAAGCGTCTGTTATCCGTCAGTTATTATAATAACTAAATTATTTATTTGTTCGTTATTCGTAGAACTTTTTTGATGTATTATGTTTGGTATTTTACCTCTTATGTCAGGCTCGTCAATACCATATTCAGGTTGTCAGGTATGTTATTATCATACCTGAATTTGGTATTCATAATTTATTTTCTCCTGCTCGAGATGACAGAGCCAATCTTATGACATTTTAGTTTAGTAATGTAACTTGATAGCTTGTTTTGCAAGTGGCGGAAGCAAAGGCAGTTGATTATCACAGAAAGTGGGTCGACTACGGTGATCGCTCACAAGACTTGACTGTGGAATAGTTCTACTGACGTTTATCACACTACCTTAAGCCCCACGTTGCCGAGAGAATTTTCAGCAATTCTCGATTATTTTTTCAAAGGGACGTATCAGCTTTTGTAAACAATGCATTTGATCGTCGATTTGGCGTAACTAGTAGCTCGCACACGCTTACTAACACCACTATCAGGTAGGGTAAAATTATCCCAATCTGATGGTAGTGTTAGTGTGCGTGGGCAAGGTACCAGTTACGCCAAATCGACCATCAAGTGCATTGTTTACAAAAGCTGATACGTCCGTTTGAAAAATTTATCGAGAATTCTTCTTTACCCAACTAATGTGTTGCTCATCTCGTCATGATCAACGTATACGTAGTCATCTCAGAGAGAAAGCAGGAGGGCGGTGTTGCGTGCTGTACCATCATCAACATGGTTGACGGTTACTCCTGCCTTGAGTTGTTACATTCAATTTGGATTTTGTTACTTCATATGTGAAGTTTACGATTTTCAGAGTTGGTTGGAAAATGCTATCCTACTATCAACATGAAGCTTCAGTGTGTCTACGTTGGTCATGACACACCATCGCCGCCTCGAAATGCTTTCGGCAACGTGGGTATACAGGTAGTGAATTAGTTACTTTCCTTGGTAGAAACCACTTATTACCACAGCTATTAGAAAAGACTGGCTTAATTAATGAACGCCCAACCCTTTTATGCTGTGGAATGGAATGCAACCGATGAGATTCTTTGTATTGCGGGTGGTTCTGTAGGTGGTGTCCGATGAATGATGTTTTGTCTGGGAATTCCGATTAATGTTTAGAAAGGTTGTTATGGCTGGTTCTGAAGGTGGTGTCTCATGATGTTTATTACTGGTTGATGGCATGGTAATTTGAATTAAGTGTGCTTTTGAGGATTACGTCAAGTCCATAGAAGGATTGGTACTAACTCCTCCCTTCTTAATTAACTTTGCCCGCAAATTTTATTCAATGTCTGCGTAACAGTCCTATAGGGTGATGGCGTACTAACAAACATCTCGATCTCTTTTTTCTTTCTTCTGATGATTCACTTTTTACTTGTGCTCTAGCCTCTAATTCCGTTAGTTGAATGCTTCCTTCAGTGTTTTTTGCTAACTCCAACTTAATATTTATGAAAGAAAATCTTGTAAAATAAAAAAAAAAGTTCAAGCATTATGGCTGTAATTGTCTGGATCAATTTTTCTCGATGTTCCAACGTTAGGTTTTGAATGTACTCCAGTGGTGGTGCCTCAATGATGTTGATAAAGTCATCGCTGTGTCCCATGATGTTTATTACTGGTGTATGACATGGTGATTTACTTTAAGTGTGCTTTTGATGATTGCGTCAAGTCCATTGCAGGATTGGTACTAACTAGTGATAAACGTTGCTAGAACTATTCCACAGCCGCAGACAGTATATGAGTAAGTCAATCGCGCTCGCTTATGCCTGTGGATTTGAAGAAAAACAAGAGGAGTGTGCATTTGACTAGTAAAGTCACATTAATGGCCCTTCGCTCAATTTCAAGTTCTATTCAATGTTCACACTGCCGTACTCTAGTGGAACTAACAACCTTTCATCTTCAGATCTTTCTCTACTTAATGAATTATCACACTAGCGCCTATTCAACTATTACGCAACACAAGAGGGGGTGAAGGGAATCTGGAAATATATGTAACCATTATGTATTAGGTATAGGAAAAGTGCGTGGGTGGGTAGTATTCAAAAATCCACTTTTTTGCGTTACATAATATTAGAACGGGCCCCTAAAGCTTAATAAGTATAGGGTTACAGGTCATTTGGCCGAACTCCGGTCGGCTGAATGAGTCGTTTGGCCGAATGCCATTAGGCCGAGCACTGATTGGTTTGATTCGATGATTGATTGACGATTGTTGAACGAAGATTGATGCGGCTTTATTTCTTCACATGCTTAGTACCTTGAGTAAAGAGAAACTCTTCTATGTTGGAAAACTCCAAAGAACTGCTCAAGTTTGAAAAAAGGTAAAATCTCATATTTTTTAAAGCTGCATTTACTGTGCAACAAAATAATAAGATCATCAAACCTCCAAAAAATTTCTCATGTTTAAAAGGGTGGCTTAAAAAATATGAATTATGTAACTAAAAGCTTATCTTCAAAAGAATAATGCATCTATCGACAATATAAAATGTCAGTTTCAACAATTTAACAAAAAATTACATATCCCATATCCCAAAAACCATAATTGTGGAAAATAACGAAAAAGTCCACAATCACAACCTTCTACTGAGATTTTTATCTGGGATCTTAAAATAACAGTGAAGCAAGAGTTTCGAAACATTCAAGAATGGGAAATGTCTTTTGTACCCACATAATTGAATAAATGTTCCTCTGTATAGCCTTCAGATTTACCGCTCTGCTCGTGTTTTTTTAGTTAGCGGAGCGTAGCGACGCGCAAGTGTCTTCTAGGAACTTTTAAAAGAAGCTAATAGAAGAAGTTTTTTATTTGACTTTATTATACAGTATCATCCGACAAAATCATGGTCAGATTATCGGGTTTTGACTTGTTAATCCGACTGTCCATACTAAAAATCAAAACAAGCACACAGCATACTTACAGCATAAATCTGAAAACTGACAGTATATTGCATTCAAATGCGTGTTTAGGAATCTAGTACTGTTCAAAAATTAGAAATTTCTTTTCAAATATTTGGTAAAACGGCATTCGGCCATAATACCCATTTGGCCAAACGGCGTTCAGCAATATGGCCGGACACTATTTTCTCGATAAGAATTAGAAGCAAAGACTTCGTAACTAGTAGTTGCTAAACTAACGTTCTATTCCAACGATGCGTGTGTATTTTAGTTTCCTTGACTTGTTTTCCGGCGCCAAGGAGGCCGCTCCCACACCTGGACCTTACTTATCGACCATCAACTCATGAACCGGGGAACAACGGCTTTACTTCCCCGGAAGGAAGGCGTGATCAGAGAGTTTATGCCTCAGAAAATCCCGACGTCGCGAAAGATCGAACTAGGTCGCGCTGGAAAGTTGACACGTTTTTAATTTTGCTGCCGATTTTCATTTGGTGATTTTAACGATTTTAATCATGTTAACAATCTTCCGATTGTTCAATAGTTCAAAATCTCATGGACGGGATCGAAATAGATCCGACCATGGTGGATGATAAATGAAAAAGGAAGATCCAGGAGCGGTGTTTGTTGGGAGCTGTCTTAGCTGATGGGCAACGAAGATCCCAAGATGATAACGATGGTGCGAATCCAGCAGGCTTATAATGATACCGAGAGATGCATCTCTTTCCGAGGGCTGGCAACGAGTAGCGGTTTTTCCCTCTCCATGGACATGGAGGTTGACGGTACTGAAGCAAAGGGCTATGTTTAATTTCTTTATAATTGCAACGATGATGATTTCCTATAGTGACACATATCACCTTCTTAATGCTTCAGTATGCCTCAAACGATTAATTCTCGGTTGTTAATAGAACTTCCTTGATGAAATCGGCTGCTTCATGCAGACTGAGCAATTCTGATTATAGTATCAGATTTGTTCTGTTTACAGAGGAACTGCGAGGGCTTATTAGAAACTTCTCACCAATAAAGTAATGATCTTCTAGTAAATTTTGCATATCATTTTATTAATATTTTATTTTATTTAAGCATATTATTTTTGTTACAGTCAATTAGCATTAGCATACCATACAAGAGATTTAATATTACTTGCTCGTTTTTGCGTTAAATAAGCAATATGTATTTTAGTTGTAATTACCTTTGAAAGTTTTTTTCAAGTTTTTTTTTGTGATCTGAAAATTTTCCCAGTTTGGTTAGAAGTTTCTAAGCTAACGCATGTCCACAGGCCCAATAGAAAGATAGGCAGAAAAAGTGTATCGTGAAGAATGGTTGCATGCAAGGTTGCTTCCACTCACTTGCTATAGATGAGTGATTTTCGGAGTTTTGAATTCGTTAGATGTTGTAATGGAGATTTGTGTTGTTGGGTGCGGGAGGAGATAGGAGGGCGGGTGTTTGACGCATAGAGCCTGTCAATTTCGATTTCAGAGTGCCGCAGTCGGCGGTTTTATGATTCGTGAGCGCTCGCGATTCGTAGAATCGTTGATTATGACTGCAAGTGGATTTGGCGGGTTTTGTGTGTCGGACGCTTGCTTTTTGGCCTCTTCTTGTGTCTAACATGTGCAGAGTATCATTATAGCGTCTAATGTTTTTAAAATTCCTGGTTGCGTGAAATATATTTGTGAGAATATCTTTTTGAGATTTTAGTAGTCACGTTTTGTTTGTAGTTTATATTTTATTTCTTTCATGTAATTATCGTAAATCATAGTTTTTCAATAATAGATAGTGCATCCATATATTCGTACTTTGACGCCAAGCGCTGTGGATTATGAGATGCTCGATGACCCTGGAGGGATCGATTTTGCTTACTGAGCAGAAAATCAAGCTCTCCGTCATGACTCTTAAAATTCATGATCACCAAACAAAATGAATATGTTCTTTCGATAGCCGGCTATCGAGAGATTAAATAAACAACAAATAAACAATACATACTTTTGGTTGCATCACCAACTTGAGGTGAATCCTAACCGAATACCCTACCCAACCCTCCAACTCCGTAGCACTTATGAGGGTGTCGCTAAGTCGGTGGCCTCTCGTTAAGTAAGTACTACATCAACATTTCCTTCCCTATCCCTAGTTATGGTAAAGATGGGCGTGGCCGGGAATAGCGACAGTCATGCTTCTGTTACTCTTGTTTAGATTGGATCCAATGTTTACTCCCCAGCATTATTCCTGAAAGTAGTCTAACTGAGAATTTCAGAAAAGACGTGAGTGTCGCTAGTATCCAATCTACGAAGTATATCATAACTACGCTAACGCTAACGCTAACGCTGGCAACGAGTAGCGGTTTTCCAAAATCAAGATCCAAGAAACTTTTCTGTACTTTATTCGGGAGCTTCAAGGATTATGCGGGTGAGATCCTTCCTTTTTATTTATTTAGCTCGTAACATTATGGTCCATATAAATTTCATTAATACAGTACTATGAATACAAATTGAGGAACTCGGCTAGCTTAGTGGCTGTTGGGTTTGCTTACTGTGCATAAGATCGTGGGTTTATTTTCAAATTAAAAAAAAACGATCCTATGCTTTTGGTTGTATCGCCTGATTGAGGCGTATCCTGACCTAATACCGTACCCAAACTCCGTAGTACTTATGAGGGTGTCACTAATTCTTTGGCCTCTCGTTGAGTAAGTACTACATCAACACTTCCTTTTCTATCCCTAGCTACGGTAAATATAGACACACAAAAGAAGAAGTTCGGAGTCATTGTGAGTTTTAGCGAACTTTTCCTGTAGATTGATTAGAGACCCGTTTTTTTTTAGTTTATACACATTTTCTTTTCAGAAAGCGAGTAATGGCGCTATAACCATAAGCCATATAGGGCTAAGACAAGAGCTAGTGCTTATGTCCCAACCACTCGAGGCAAATGGAGCACCATTTAACTTTTTTAGATTAGATGCTTCCAACGACCAATCATTTATAACAACGGAACGTACGGTACGAGATGTCCACGTTTCATCCATTTATTGGATTCTGAAGCATCGATGTTTCAGAATCATCTTGCCCCTTAAATGCTGCACAGTAGGCCTGGCCGTTATGATATATTTTAAGCATCTCTGATGCATAAAATATACCAAATAGACAAGAAAAAGGATGGAGGTATATCTATCATTTTCCAGGATGCTTTCATGAACTGGCTGTGTTGGTGTTAGATTAGATTAGATTAGATTAGAAAATCCCGACGTCGCCGACTGGGATTGAACCCAGGCCTGCTGAGGTAAGAGATAATCACGCTTACCATTACACCAACGAATGGTAAAATCTCATTAGCATCTGTCAATCTGTGCTTGTAATCAGTTGATTTTGTCTTATTTTTTCGCTTCGCCATGGTGCTAGCGAGCCCCCTTCTCCGAACGCAAAGATTAACTGTATCTTATGGGATTTTCATAGGAGTGAAAGGGTAAGGAAATAATCATCATGTTTCACGTACAGGCTGACGTTTTCATATGGGATTACTACCATGGGAGAAAAGAGTTACAGAGAATTGGCAAATCTTCTAGGTACATATAATGCGACCATTATTTTTTCGACGAGCTCTACATGGGGCTTTTCAAAGATTTTTAACTAGTATTTTCAAGTCAGTCAAAAGCCAGCGTTGTTAACTAGTAATATTGCTTATTTACAGATGCAATATTTCTCCGATTCTGCAAATTGAATGTTTGAATTATGTATTTCAATAGAATTGACAACCCCCTTGATCCCATGCTCAATGTATGTTGGTATAATCAATTTGACAGATCGATGTCCTACTATACTGTTTGAAATCACTGAAATGGGGTCGATTTTTAATGATTGAATTCCGCATATTTTTTTTTATTAATTACTTTATTTGTACAGGCTCAATCGAATAAACTTTACAGAGCCGAGTTATCATTTTTGTTATACATTATTGATTTCTTATATTTAAAGTTAAAGGAGCTGGACCGGATACTCGCGTTTGTCTCGAGGTTAGTGGGGATTTACAATTTTTTTGGATGGGAAAAGGGAGAGGGAGGTTTGAAATGTGGTTTACGATACAAATATTTAATTAATCCTAAAACATGAACTAATTTCTATTCATCTTGAAAACAAACATAAAAAAAAACCCACACGTACAAAATACAAACTAAATACAAGGTTAATAAAACTTACAATCTAATGTTAATATTCTTAAAGTAAACATATATGAGTTTCATAAACTCCAGATCGCGTCTAGCCAAAATATCCCGAACTGGAACATTAGGTTGTCTACCTCGAGCCCGAAGGGAATCGTACAGTTCAGATCTGACTCCGCGATGCTCAGCACAAGACCAAAGGATGTGATCGGCGTCTTGGTAACCTTGTCCACATTCACAGAGATTGCTGTCCCCCAGCCCAACACGGAACAAGTGAGCGTTTAACGAATAGTGATTGGACATGAGGCGAGACATCATACGAATGAAGTCTCGACCCACATCCAACCCCTTGAACCAAGAACTCTTCGACACCTTAGGGATGATCGAATATAGCCATCGTCCCAAACTTCCTTCACTCCACTTATTCTGCCAGCTGACGAGTGACTGTTGACGATAAATGAAGAAAAATTCATCGTAGGCGATTTGTCGATCGTAAATATCGCCTTCCATAGCGCCCACCTTAGCAAGTGAGTCAGCCATCTCATTGCCCGGAATCGAGCAATGAGATGGGACCCATGCAAAGGTGATGACAAAAGATCTTAAAGATAAAGCACTTAAAAACTCTCGTATTTTCATGAGAAAATACGAGGAGTGCTTTACCGGCCTCATGGAGCAAATAGCCTCGACAGAACTGAGACTATCCGTAAAAATAAAATAATGATCTGGTGCAAGTGAGGCAATCGTTTCTAGCGTATAATGTATTGCCGCCAGCTCAGCAACATATACGGAACAAGGAGCTTGAAGCATTCGAGAGGCGCTATGAAATTCGTTAAAAATACCAAAACCAGCGGACGACTCTATTAGTGATCCATCTGTGAAGAACGATCTTGCGGAATCAACTTGGCCAAACTTTGCAGCGTAAATTGACGGAACAATCATGGAACGATGATGTTCTGGGATCCCACGAATCTCCCACGTCATAGATAAATCAAAACTAACTGAATTGCCGAAGTCGGAGAAGAATTCCGCATATGTTATGTGCCAATAGATAGAAGGTTGTTTTGTTTGTTTTAACATGACAGTTTGACTATTCAGAAGTTTGTTTTGCTTCTGGTAAAGTTCTTCAGCTAAACTGGATCGATTCGAAGAGGAAACATACAATTCACTCAACTGGCGGCGCTACACACTACGAAAAAGTCATGTAAACTTCGGTTCCCTGAGACCTAAATATGTAAGCGGCCCTTTTGACATAAGAATCAGTTGAAAGGAACGAGAAAATCAATTCAATCATACGTTGTCTTCGCCGAGTTGCTTATGTTTCGGTTTAAGAACACTTAATTTTACATGAAATGTTTGTTTACGTTCCATGATTTACAACCAATATGGATTACGTCTCGTGTAAAAGTAGTCATTTCTAAATATGCAGTGTAACATTTGACTTTCACACGGCCGTTGAAACTAGCTCAAATTCGCAAAAACGTAGGTCACTCATAGACTGAGATAATGTTTACTAAAATATGTGTAATTTTTGCACAATGTTGCGTGACATTTACTCATATTCGAGTAAATATTTACCCAGTCTATGAGGGACCTACGTTTTTGTGGATTTGAGTATACGGAACATAAATCTGAGTCGAATTTATTGGCCATGTAATTGCTTGCTTGAACGGCTCAACTAGATAGCAGATTATTTTCTATGGTAAAGTTGTTTAGACGTGCAAGACATGTTTAATGGTGAACATTTATGTTGAGAATTGGGGCCTCTCTTAGCTCAATCGGTAAAGGTGGAGCTACAAAGCAAGACCAGGCTTTGATTTTATTTATTTATTTCAATTTTTCGAGTTGGAAAATTCCTCGGCTTCCCTGGGCTTAGAGTATGATTGTGAAATGCGAAGAAGAATAAGAAGTTATGTTGAGAATTCCACGATCACGTGGCGCTAGTTTTCCATTTGAATTCTAGTTGCTTGCTTTCACTTGAATGCTCGTATAGATAGAATGTTGATAGAATCTGATTTAGACTCTTGACTTTGGCGTGAGAGCTATGGATGTCGCTGAGGCCGTCCCCTGTTATGTAAATTATTAAAAGCCTGAGTTATAACGATTGACCCAAAATGAGGACAAAAACGACATTATTTACTTTCCTTTACCCTGTTTTTTTTCAGATCTTTGCTTTAAGCCAAGAAGAATAAAAATATTCTGTTTTAAATTTTAAAAAAAAAATCAAACCGACTGACCCCAAAGCACATGAACAGATTTTAATAGATTTTGGACCACCCTTACCTTGTGTAGGACAGAGAGAAAATAAAACTACATACCAGTTTAAATTTTCAGCAATTTTTCTAAAATTGTTTTTATTTTCCATTTTTCATTTCTTTCCTTCTTCATTTGTTTATATTTAATAATAATTATTATCAAACTTGTTCTTTTTGTTTAAAATCACAAACAAGACTGCTCTCCGGTTGACCATTTTCCTTAACTTTTTGAATATTTACATGTTATGTATCTGTTGACTTCCTTCTAGTCATGATTTCTCATTCGTGTCAGTGTTGCTTGGGCTCGTGACATTTGAGACTGCCAGACTGAATGTAGCTCAATCTGTTTCGTCTACTGAAATGATTCGAGAAGCCATTGTATTTTGTATTTTGCAGTTGTTTTTGTGTTTTGTAATCTCGTTCACTATTTCTTTGTATAAATATATTTTCATTTCTGACGACGCTTCCATACACCTGTGGGGTTGGAATTTTCAATAACTATATAATGCTTCTTGCTATTTAATATGTGTTTTGCTTTTCTCAGTAGTTTATCATCAATTGAAATATATATTATCTAATCTTGCTTTGAGTTAACAAAAGAGCGCAAAAATTTATGTCGATTTGAAAGTGTTCATTTTATTTTACATATTTTTTGGTACAAACAACTAAGAAAAAGAGAAATACCTTTACTTGGTTGATTTGGTGGTTTTATTTTTGTCTTCCATAATGACATTTATGCTGGGGGATCCACCTTCAATTAAGACTCGTAAGCATATTGTGTAAAGCACATCCACATTCGTTCCCTTCTTTGCTTTGTTTGTGTTTTCTTCTTCTTCTTGTTTTCATTGGTTAATGGTAGCTAGGTTTCTTTTTATCAATGTCTTACTTTTTAGATATGAATGGAATATTTTCATTTGTTACTTACTCGGAGATTTCCTTACTTTAAACAGTATGGATTAATGGGGAGTTTTTCTTGTGTTTGGTTTTTTTTTCTGTTTCGATCAGATATTGTAAGAACTGTTTAACGATTACGCTGAAAGCTTATTTCTCTTATTTCTTTTCAATGAGTATTTGTTAATGTGAATTATAATAACCGATCTTTGTTTGTTGATTTTTGTTTGTAACATTGTTCGATTGGAGCTTCATGTTCACACATTGCTGTTTATTTTCGTTCCATAATATATACAATCTATTTAATTCAATAAAATTTTAAACATTTAAAAATCACAGATTTGTTTTGTCCAAAACAGGAGAGAAACTGAGGTTGCTTGATGGCTCAGATAATTGTTGAAAATTCTAGAAAGCTGCACGAGTGATCAAATTCCCGCTCGAAAGCAGAACATTAAAAAGTACTATTTATTACCATTTCCATTTAATGGTTCATTGCATCCAGAGAGCTTTAATGTCTTAGGCTGCAGAAAAACTTTCGTCGCAACAAAGCATATGTGAATGGTCCGGAATCCACTTCGTCTCGGAATATATTGCCATAAAGTTTCACCTCATTTACTATTCCTTCCGATCCGTGCCACACATCTGCCCATTGTTGTTCCTCCGTTCCACAGAGCTACGGAAAAAGGAAATTAATTTTCACTCGTAGAGCAACAGCTTCGAGAAGAAAAACTTCCTACATTTCTCACAGTAATATAATGTTTTCTGTCTTCTACTAGTATACAACATATGGAGACAATATTTCTTACGGGGAAAAAGGGTCAGAATTCATGGCACCCTCTGGATGGGACGTGGGTTGGAATATAACTTTGCAGGTTTTGTTGCTAGTAAGACTTTCCTTTTCTTATGGAAAAAGTTTTCTTTTTTACTCTTCTTATTTTTTGAACTTTCACTTTGCTATGACTTATATTCGATAATAACTCAATGTCTTCATCTTCTTTGGCTTTATTACGTCTCCTCTGGGAGTTCACGCTGGCTCTCAAATAAGTATTAATTTAGATTTCCACAGTTGCTAATTGAGAGCTTTCAAAGCCTGCAGCATGTTTGCATTGGTATAATTTTGTGGCAAGTACAATCATATTCTATGCCCAGGGAAGACGAACAAAAATCATCCCGAAAAATTCCTAGTCCGTACTGGGAATCGAACTCAGCCACCTCCAGCATGATCTTGCTTTATACATACTGAGCTACGGAAGGCCCCCAACACACCATATCTCAGTTGAAATTTTGATTGCTTCAAAAATCATAGTAAGCATACCTATAAGATATGACAATTATTAATTTAAGTCTCAGGAACATTAACGGCGTTAAAATAGTCAACGAAATCGCTAAACGCTAAATTAGCTGATTTTTTTTTATTTAAAAAAAAATCAGATAGAACATTTTGAAACTAGACTCATACAGAGACACCGTGGTAAACGTGACTGCTTGCTCACTCCAATGTGTCTGATGCGAAACAATCTCTGGCCTCGTCTTCCTTCGAAAGGGAAGTGAAGCATTGGTTCTGGCCCATCTGTTGCATAGCTTCCGATGTAATGTGGGTGGCCCTTTAGTGCCGTCTATGTTCATCAAACATAATTATAATGCTGTCAAGTGGATGGAATATTTAATTAGAATTGAAATTCCCGGATGAAAAGACTATCGGGTATTTGGTGCATTGCGGTACATACCTAAATTGGATTATTTTTAAGTAGTGCCATCAAGACTGGAAAGCACCTAAGAGCGACTTAGATTTTGGTGAAAGTGACACGTCTGGAAACCTTTCTCTAAACGATACCATTATCACTTCGAATCTTCCCGAGCAAATATTATACAAATAGGGGAAATGGCTCTAATGTTGGCCTATGGATCTAAGCAAGGTTGCAAATACTCATTTCAGCTAAAACAATGTTTTTTTTTTATTTATGAAATAATTAGAAACTATAATCATATTTTGAATAGGTAAGATACAAGAAGAGGTTGCAAAGAATGTGTTTGGCATATTAAACCTGTTTATTTCACTTCATGAGAGTCATAATCAGCGATTTTTCACACACTCACTCACTCACTCAGCGATCAGCAAATCGCTGATTGTGACTCATAGAAAGCAAAATTAACAGGTTTTATGTTTCAAACGCATACTTCGTAACCTCTTCTTGTAAGTTACAATTAAAACATGTCATCATACCATCTTTTGGTTTTATTATTCCGAAAAACATTATTGTAGCTGAAATGAGTATTTGCAACCTTGGATCTATGATTGGTCCCATCGTTGAAAATCTCTTTATCAATTTTATCTAGATACTAATGGATATTTGTGGTCGCTATTGAAAATTTAGTCGATTGCTGAATTTATGTATGGGTCCAAATGAGGGCCATTTGGGCCGACATTGCATCCATTTCCCCTATCACTGGAAAATAACAGCTCTGACGACTGCTATACAATGTCCAAAAAAATATAACCCCTTTGTTCGGAAATTCTCTGAACATCTCATCGAAAGTACTTTTAACTTCTCGTCAGAAGATCTCTGAACATCTCGTCAGAAGTTCTCTGATTTTCTTAAAAATTCTCGATTTAAGTTCACTGAACCCCTCCTTGATAGTTCTCTGGATTTGTCGGAAGTTGTTTGAAATTTTCGACGGAAGATCTCTGATCCTTTTCTCTGTAACAATGGGATCCTCTCCTCGGAAGTTCTCTAAATTTCTCTTCGGAAGTTCTCGGAACTTCTATTAAGAAGTTTACTGAACTTCTTGTCGGAAGATATCTGAACTTCTAATCGGAAGATTTCTGAACGTCTCCTCGGAAATTCTTTGTATTTCCCTTCGGATTTATCAAAAGTCTCTGAACTTCTCCTCGGAAATTCTCAGAACGTCTCGTAGGAAGTTCTCTTAACCTATACTCACAAGTTCTCTGAAATTTTCGTCGGAAATTCCCCAAACTTCTAGTCGGAAGTTCTCAGAATTTCTCGTCGGAAAATCTCTGAACCCATGCTTAGTAGTTATCTGAACATCTCGTCGGTATCTGAAGTTCTTGTTCGCTGAACTTCTAGTCGTAAGTTTTATGAATTTATAGTGTAATTTTCTCTGAACTTATTCTTGGAAGTTCGCTGAACTTCAGGAAACTTCCGAGAAGTTCACGAACCTTCTGACTACTTTATGTTCCGATGAGAAGTTCATTGAACTACTGACGAGAAGTTCCGAGAACTTGCGATGAAAAGTTCAAAGAATTTCCAATTTGAGATTCAGGGAGCTTCCGACTAGACGTTCAGAAACCTTATCTGAGATTCTCTTCGGAATTTCTCTGAATTTCCTCTCGGAACTTCCATTTGGAGGTGTTCTGTCTGAAGTCTGAATCTCTCCTTGGAAATTGTTTGAACTGTTCGTCTCAAGTTTTCGGAATTTCTTTTCGGAAGTTCTTAGAATGTCTCGCCAGAAGCTCTCTGAACTTCTCCTCGGAAGTTCTCTGAACTTCTTCTCGGAAGTTCTCTGAACTTTTCGGCAGTAGTTCTTTGAACGAGAAAGCTGCAAATTTGCAAAAAATCTAATCGAATGTTTTCTAAACTTCACGTCGAAAGTTCTCAGAACTTCTTCTTGGAATTTCTCGGAATTCTGGTCGGATGTTCTCTAAACTTCTTCTTGGAAGTTCCCTGAATTTATCGCTGGAAGTTCTCAGAAGTTGTCCGCTGACTTCTTTTGAGCTTCTTGTCAGATGTTCTCTGAAATTCTCTGAATTTCTTATCGGAAGCTCTCTGAACTTCTTCTTTCCCTAGAATTTCACGCAATTTCCAACAAATTAACTGTTTTTCTGTGTTCCGATATGAAACTGCAAATGAAACTGCCGAGAAGTTTACAAAAAATCAGAGCAGCTCGTGGAATTGCAGGGAAGCTTACAAGAATTGAAAGAAGCTAAATGAACTTTAAAGCCGCTCACTGACCTTCAATGAAGCTCACGGTACTTCACTGACGTTAACGACATTTCAGTGAAGCTCAAGTATTTTCAGAGAATTTTACGGAACTTCAGAAATGCTCAGGTATTTTCAGAGAAGTTCACAGAATTTCAGAGAACTTTCAAGATACTAACGAAATTTTCAAGATTCTGACGGATCTGTCAAGAAGTTCGCGAACATCCGGGAAGTGAAGTTCTCAGAATGTCTCGCCAGAAGCTCTCTGAACTTCTCCTCGGAAGTTCTCTGAACTTCTTCTCGGAAGTTCTCTGAACTTTTCGGCAGTAGATCTTTAAACGAGAAAGCTGCAAATTTACAAAAAAATCTAATCGAAAGTTTTCTAAACTTCAAGTTGAAAGTTCTCAGAACTTCTTCTCGGAAATTCTCGGAATTTTTGTCAGATGTTCTCTTAACTTCTTCTCGGAAGTTCCCTGAATTTCCCGTCGGAATTTCTCAGAAGTTGTCCTCTGACTTCTTTTGAGCTTCTTGTCAGATATTCTCTGAACTTCTCTGAATTTCTTATCGAAAGTTCTCTGAACTTCTTCTTTCCCTAGAAATTTACGCAATTTCCAACAAATTCACTGATTTTCTATGTTCCGATAAGCAAATGAAACTGCCGAGAAGTTTACAAGAATAGCAGTTCGTGGTATTGCAGGGAAGCTTACAAGAATTGAAAGAAGCTCAATGAACTTTAAAGCCGCTCACTGACCTTCAATGAAGCTCACGGTACTTCAGAGACGTTAACGACATTTCAGTGAAGCTCAAGTATTTTCAGAGAATTTTACGGAACTTCAGAAATGCTCAGGTATTTTCAGAGAAGTTCACAGAATTTTAGAGAACTTTCAAGATACTAACGTAATGTTCAAGATTCTGACGGATCTGTCAAGAAGTTCGCGAACATCCTGGAAGTGAAGTTCTCAGAATGTCTCGCCAGGTGCTCTCTGAACTTTTCGGCAGTAGATCTCTAAACGAGAAAGCTGCAAATTTGCAAAAAATCTAATCGAAAGTTTTCTAAACTTCAAGTCGAAAATTCTCAGAACTTCTTCTCGGAATTTCTCGGAATTTTTGTCGGATGTTCTCTCAACCTTCTTCTCGGAAGTTCCCTGAATTTCTCGTCGGAAATTCTCAGAAGTTGTCTTCTGAGTTCTTTTGAGTTTCATGTCAGATGTTCTCTGAACTACTCTGAATTTCTGTTCGGAAGTTCTCTGAACTTCTTCTTTTCCGAGAATTTCACGCAACTTCCATCAAATTATCTGATTTTCCGATAAGTACACGAAAATTCTGACAAGTTAACGGAACTGCCGATTAATTTACAAAAAATCAGAGCAGCTCATGGAACTGCAGGGAAGCTTACAAAAATTGAAACAAGCTCAAAGAACTTTAAAGCCGCTCACTGACCTTCTATGAAGCTCACGGTACTTCAGAGACGTTAACGACACGTCAGTTAAGCTCAGAGAATTCACGGAACTTCAGAAATGCTCAGGTATTTTCAGAGAAGTTCACAGAATTTCAGAGAAATTCATGGAACTTTCATGAAGCTAACGAACCTTTCAAGAATCTGATGGATCGGTCAAGAAGTTCACGATCATCCAGGATGTGCATGGAACTTTGAAAAAAAAAAAATTTAATTTGACCCTTACACAAATTAACTTCTGGGAAGTTGGAACAGTCCCAAGGAAACTTCTTTGAAGTTCCTCGTAAAATGCTGGGAAGCTGTCAGTAGTTTTCTCGAAAAATTGATGGAATTTTTCAGCAGCTCCCTTGGAACTTCAATGAAGGTTTCTCGAAACATTGCTGAAGTTTCATCGCAACACTTCTAAATTCCTCTCGGATGTCTGTGAAGTTCCCTTATAATTTTCCAAAAGTTGTCAGAGAAAATGCTTACGGAACTTATCTTTAGTCTTTCTGCAGCTTTTATAATTTTTTATTGAATTTCTCATCGGGAGTTCTCAGAAGTTGTCCTTTTGAGCTTCTTGTCAGATGTTCTCTGAACTACTCTGAATTTCTGTTTGGAAGTTCTCTGAACTTCTTCTTTTCCGAGAATTTCACGCAACTTCCATCAAATTCACTGATTTTCCGGCAAGTTCACGAAAATTCTGACAAGTTAACGGAACTTCCGACAAGCAAACTGTTCACATAATTTCATAGAAGATCACGGAACTTTCAAGAAGCTAACGAAACTTTCAAGAATCTTACGGATCTGTAAAGAAGTTCGCGAACATCCGAACATGAAACTTTAAATAAATTTTATTCCATTTGACCCATACACAAATTGACCTCTGGGAAGTTGAAACAGTTCCAAGGAAACTTCTTTGATTTTCCTCGTAAAATACTGGGAAGCTTTCAGCAGTTTTCTAGAAAAGTGAAGTTCCCTTATAGTTTTCCGAAAGTTGTCAGAGAACATGCTTCCGGAACTTATCTTTAGTCTTTCCGCAGCTTTTATAATTTTTTTCTTGAAACTTTCTTGAAGTTCATCTAGAACTGCTAAGAAGTCCACCCGGACACTTTCTTCTGGAATTCTCTAAAATTTTTGTTTATACATTAACCCACTATTAGATCACCTCCCTTTGATTACCACGCTAGACTGACTGATCCATAATTGTTTTTGGCTGATCATCCATAATTGTGGGGTCAGTGAACCAACATGTTTGCAATGTTCTAGCTTCATCGATATTATTGATAATCACAACCGCCATCCCTACCCCTCTCAATGCATCGGTGGAGCTGGAACTATCTGAGAACATCACCTATACGTCGTTCTGTGCGTGAAACCAAACCTGCACCACGTGTAGTGCCCCGGATGGATGCTCAATCTACTCACAAGATTGATTCTGAGCCTATGTAAGTTGAACTGTCAGACACTCCACTTCCAGTCAGTGTTGGCAAAATCAGAAATCAATTGATATTTCTCCGCTCTCATGCGCTTGCAATATCACGCGTGATATTGGAACAAAATATCATGCTTGATATTGATTTTACAAGCTCCTTTGATATTGCGAGACTATTCAAAACGTGCAAAAATCAAGCTGAGAGTTGAATCGACACAAAAATGATTCCATTGCACATCGTTTTCTTAGAAAGAGAAAGCATAGTTCGCTAGCTCTTTTTAATCTTCACCGATGGCAGACGCGAAGGGACTGCTGCAAGCCGTTATGGAAGTTTCGGTTGCATTCGGGTGTAAAGCAAAAATCATTAAACTCAATCTCACCACAGTTTGGTGAGATTTGCAGTTGGTGAGTTTTGTTAGCTTGATGTTCCAAGCTGCGATATCACAGCTTGCAAAATCAACCGCAGTTGTTTGCTTGTTGATTTTTGTCTACGAAAATCAAGAGTGATCTTGGGCGTTGGTGAGATTTGATTTTTTGATATTTTCCCAACACTGCTTCCAGTCCTCGCACCACCACCGCCAGCCGCAATCATGTTGCACCGAACCTCGTTCCAACTGTTCCGGTTCTGCAGGTTGTGACCATTGATGTTCAGATCTAACTTGCCCAATTCGATGCCTTTATCCGGTGGGCAAACTTGATAAACTCCTCCGACGAAATCTGCCTATTAGTATATAGGCAATCGGGGTATTAACATTAAATCCAGAACCAAAATTGAAGAGTATATGGCATGGTGCTTACCGAAATAGAGGATGATTCAAGATTCACATATTATCCATTATTAGTGGATTTCAGAAAACCAATGATTCGCCTCCCCCTCAGTGCTGCTTTTTGTCATTAGCAGTGAAAGATTTCACGCGATGTTGACAAAATTATTTCTGACATCAAGAATTGTCCCTCACATAAACCTTAGTCAAAAACTCATTCTTTTTTTTCCAAATTGTCATCTAGGCAGATAAGGACGAAGAAGCTTGATCACTTAGGCAGCTCTATGTATTTAAATGGCTGGAATCAATTAATTACGTTTTAAGCTTAGCTAATAACAAAAACTGTTCGAGTGAGTGACGAAAGTGGTTTTGTCAATATCGCCGTGTATGGTCTAGATTTTCCTACAAGGAAAACGAATCGTACTCCGAGAGTGACTTACTGTTACTCATTCGTATGGAGACATTTCTAAAGGCGCCGAGTGAACTACGATTTAAAAAATGTCTCCATACGAATGACTCACTATCTGTTTTCAGTGTATTAATTTTTTATAAATAATAAAACCAGATCTACCATGTTTGCCTAAACCTCTTGGCATCAAGGCCCACTCAATAATTAATATTGCCGTGGAAATCATAATTTTTCCGGACGCATTTATCCTGCTTCCAACTTATAATGGTATTGGTGGACACACAGCTTCCAACCACTGAATTCATCATTTTCCAGAAACATTATGAAACGTATCTCCTCTCATAAAAATGCCAAATCACCTACCCGCTATCAACTTCATGGTTTGATAATTTTTCACAATCGTTGCCACATAAACTCATGCTACTTTCATAATTTTCCCCCCACTTCAGCGACCTCTTTTGAAATAAATTACGTCTAGACGCAGTGATGATAAAGCATTTTCCGTCATATATCAACTCTTGTGCATCAGAAATGATCACCAGTTTAAAGCACTTCCCACGCCCGGTCGTTGGTCGTTCTCGCGCTTGGCCTTCCAAACGTCAACTGCCAATTTGCTACAACGTTCATAAAGCGCATAAATTCAAATTTTTGCTCATCATCGCAGAACAGCAATCTCTCATTTCGGAATTCATATTGCCTCCAGTTGTCGGAGTGAGTTTGAGACCCAAAAAAAAAACACACTAAATGAAACCAATCTAAACATGGGCGGTCCTTTGTCGTTTTGTTTTTACTTTCAACGATTTAAAAAAAAAATGAGAAATCGATTGTCTCAGATGGTGCTGTTTCGAGCTGGAAATCGATCGACCCTTCCATAATCCACAGCTTTTTTCAATCCACTGGATGCTGCGTGGGTGTTTTCGAAACAAATATTGGTTCGAACTTTTGAACAAAAAAAAAAAAAAAAAAAAAATACAGCAAAACCGACTCGTTTTCGTGTTATTCAGCTCTTCAAGAACATTTTGTTCTTCTATTTACATCGCTGTATTTTGTATCAATTTCCCGGCCCATTGATTGCGCTAATGAAGTCGTTTGTTAATTCCACGAACGATAAAGTATTGGAAAGTATGAAAAATGAAAAAAAAAAAAAACCCAACGAAAAGGATTCGGATGGATAAAGAAGGCGTTTCCTCGTCAACGGGTTCTCTCCACAGTCGTTTCCGCTCAGTTCGATTGCGTTCGGTTCAAAGTTTGAAGTGAGTTAGCGCACAAAGAGCAGGGGAAGGGGAGAGTACGAACGAAATTGATGGCATTAAATTAATCATAACAAGGTTGGGAGAAATAAAAACGAGAAACGCAAATAAAAAGTTGTTACGGAATTTTTCCAACCAGATGATTCGATCATTTCCTTTGCTCCGGAGAGACACCCACCGAGCGAGCGACCGACCGACCGACCGACCGACCGACCGGATGGAGCGGAGGTGAAATCGATATGCTCAGTCAGAGTGCCAGTCAGCGCCGTGCAGTGGTGGGTTTTAGGTGGCAACTGGATAAAGGAAAACAAATTGCGGTTACAACTTGGCGATGGCGGTGGTGGACAAGGTGCGATGGGAGTTTGCTTAGACAGTTAGAGAGACAAGCAAAACTTTTTTCTATTGCAGTTGATTCTATTTTTTTTCTGCTTCTTCTGCTCACACGTGGTGGGAGCGAGTTGTACTGATGCTGCAAAGTTGGCGTGAAATGTTGTCACACAGTTGACAAAACCACGCGTGCAATGGTTTGGGTTGGTGGAATTGAAGCAGCCAGCCTGGGTGTATGATGTTAGAGCTCTGGATTGGAGGCAGAGACAGAGACACGGAGAGAGAATGGGCGATGGTTATGGAACTTTAGCAAACAGAATATATTTGCTTGTGTGTGGCTTAGTTGGAAGGAATCAGTGTAAACTTTCTCTATTGCGGTACGGTGATTGCCATAGTTTTTTTTTTTTTTTTTTTACAGGAGATGTTTTGTATTGAGCTGGAGACATTTCATAGATGGTTAGCAGAGGGGCCCACTCGTGGAATTGATGAATTATTTCTTTATTTTGTGGTTAAGGAAAATAAGTTGTAAGCAAATATATCTTTCCAAATTCATAAAACATATTTTTTTTTTTGATCTTCTAATGAATTTTGAACAGTGTGGTAAAACACGTTTTTCGCACTTTTTACAATATTTTTGAAGTTGTTTCATGATCTTAGTAGCTTTAGCATCCATAGAAAGGTTGTGCAGAAAACACAATCATTTTCAATTGTTTTGGCCTAATTTGACATTAATTCTGTACGTAACTCTTGCTGAAAAATGGAAAATATTTCAAATTTTGATTCTTGCCGAGAGTAACCCAATTCAACTTGTTCGTAACTAACGGGTGTTCAATAAAAAATGAGAATGATTTCAGTGCCGTCCAGCGCTCTTGTGAGCGCATCGCGACTAAGTTGCGTCGCAAATAAAAAGTTGTACGCCTGACTAGGGCCCCTTCTTCAATATCCATAACGTTTTTTTGAAGCATAAACATTATGTTTTTCATAAAAAATACTGAATTCGTTGATATTTTTTTTGTACAAGCTCTATGACTGAAAAAATTCTCATTTTTTACTGAACACCCGTTAGAACATTTTGAATGCCGATTGCTTACGCTGAATGGCAATGGTAAAGAGTATCTTCAAAAGGAAAGTAAGAGCTCTAAAACCTTTAAATAGTCAAATATATACTGTAACGATGCGTTCAAAAATCAAGAAAATGCACTGTCCGAAACTTTTTGCGATACAGTCCTTGGGGCTGCATAAAGTTCATTCTGATCGTTAATTCTTTCCACTCTACGACTAGAAATGGAACGGAATCCAAAGGGGATTTTTTGGACGCCCATCTAGGTAACTAAGCTCCCATACGAGTACTTTGCAAACACACAACATGAGAAATACTCTGTCTTCATCCAGAATAAATATTTGACCTTAAATGTAGAATGGAAGTATTACAAATTCAAATACAAAAAAAAATCTTCAAATGTTCTATGAAAAATGTTCTGCACTCACCAAATATAAATTGTTGCGTGCCCATAAGGTACTCACAATTTGATTTTAATTGGACCACCTCATGCCTAAAAATATTATTCTGTGCTTTTAAAGGTGAAGAAATATAGCTTCGCCTAACGATACATTTTTTTGAGGAAAAATGCTATCTGCTAATGAAACATGTTTTAGGACCATCAATGCTCAGCAAACGCTGGATGTAAGGTTGGATTTATTGCAGCCTCTGCATATGTTTGATAAAAAAGTAAGAGGTTGTATCCAAAACACGGCCGTAGATTTGACGTAGGATTACGAAAGGTAGTTTTGATGTCACAGCAAAAGTATAGTATATATTAAATAGATTTATTAACTCGTTATCAGAGAAAAAGTGCGATAGGTTGAAATTCGGAAGCAATTTGAGAGTTCTGTTTGTGGGGTGCTCTGTCGATGTCCATGTAATACAAGCCAATCCTGGATGGTATGTCTTGGATACAAGCTCTAGCTCTTTAGTTAACTCTTTTATCAGTCATTTGCGGTCCTGAAAAGGACCGATGGGTTGGAAGCTTGGAAGCCAGTTCAGAATAATGCTTTGGAAATTTGTCCTCGATGTTCTTGGAGATGATAGCGGTGTGGAAACGAAAAGGGAAAACACATCAATCACAGAATTACGACGAGCAACTGAATCTGATCAGCGGTTGAGGGCAGCCTTGATAGCCAGCTGCTTGCGGAGAGCCTTTTGTTTTGTACTGGAAAACACCACACGCGGTGATTGAATGAACAGCGTTTGTTGAGACCCGATGGCATTCAATTTTGAAATCTGTGTTAGGGAAAGCGCTTGTCGCAGGCAATCGGTTACCATTTTATGATAAAAAAAAAAAAAAAAAAAAAAAAAAAAAAAAAAAAAAAAAAAAATCATAGCAACACTTGCACAACTGTGCAATTTTCAACAGTGAAATTTTGAAAATGATAAATCCTTAATGTTAACAGATTCGTAGAAAAATTTCAGAATTAAAATCCTTTCGCATTCAGTATTAAAATCCATCATCTCTGGATCAAAATCAGACCACTTTCATGCCGCGACCGACTTTGGATTCTGAAATTGCACAGCCAATGTTTCCTTAAAATATATGGTATGTTACATTTTAACATATGGGAACTGACATCCGATTGATGACCATTTACAAATGTCCAAAACATACTCTTTAACAAATTTATGGTGGTCCGTTTTGTCGTGATAGTTGAGTAAAGCTGAGCTTTTAGGGTGTTCAACACGGATGAGGCTGGTGAGCTATATGTTGTTTGGAGCGAGGATCACGCGCTTGGCAAAGGTGACCCATAGCGACTCACGAAGAAACTGATTGCGATCCATAGCGGTGCGGCTTCTTTCGCCTTCTACGAATGCTCATGTGGGCTCTGCAGCTCGCTGCTGGCAGGCTGCTTTTCGTTTTGTACTGGAGTACAATGTTCAACGCCACACGCACTGCTGCTGCTGACATCGACGACCGGACATAACCACACACGGTGATTGAATGAGCACCGTTCAGTGAGACAGGATTGAATTCGATTTTTAAATCTGTGATAGGGAATGCGCTATTTGCAGGCAATCTGTGATCATTTTGATCACTATTAAAATAGTTGGACATGTGTGTATTTTTTCAATTATGACATATTAAAAATTAATAACGTATTCATTTTAACAGATTGGTAGATAAATTTCCAATCGTTTCGCTTGTTAAGAATTAAAATCCATCTGCTATTGACAGAGTTATATGTGGACCTCTATTCGTAATGCGGTCGATTTTGATTTTTTGAAATTTCACCCCCAATATGTTGCCGAAAGATGTAATCCTACGCCTAAAAATGTAATGGCAGTTCTACAAATGTACTGGCAGCGTACAAGCAAGTTTTTCCAGAATGCATATTTTTGTGTAAAACCTTCTCGAGATGATTTTCTTGAAGCAATACAGGGTGCGTGACGAATTTTTGCAGTAAATGGCATATTTGAGAAAAAATACACCACCCAAGTAGCAATTGGGGTTTTATGAGGGTTCTGCAGACTATGATTTAGACTTGTAGCCTGCTTTAAAACCGTGATAAAACTTGCAATGTTACTTGGGCAGTTAGTTATTCTAGCAATGAATTTTGTGCGATTTATTTTCTTTCGCAACATATGGAAGTTGTGAGTAAATTTATTCAAAAAAAAATGGCTCCCCTTTCGACGACTGTAGTTGGACGCTTCCGGAAACTGCAGTATGCACGTTTTAAAATGTTTCGATCCATAGATGTCATCACTGCCTTGATTTTAGCTTATAGCGACTTAAGTGTGGTGTGAGGGGTTCTATTGGTATCCCGTTGGACGACGCCCTATACAAAATGATCCAACGGATTGATATCGGGACTGCTTGGGGGCCAAATTTCTTCCTCCCAAATTTACGAAATATTTTCCGCAAGCCATTTCTGTGCTTTATTAGCAGTATGAGCAGGTGCTCCGTCTTATCACTTTCCCAAGCCTCTTTTAATATCATACACTGTTCTTTCAGACACATTTACCGACCGAATTATTTCTTTCATGCATACTCCGCCGCGCAACAAAGCGACAACGGCTGACTGATTGCTTTCTTGTTTCGACATCTTTACGTTTACTCAACATTGTTTGTTTAAATCTTACACCTAACAGTATAAGCTATCCAGTGCTGCCAAATATATCCAAATCATGATGCACAAGCATAAGAAATTACTATTTGAAATTTACTGCAAAAATTCGTCACGCACCCTGTACATTTTGGAAAACAAACTTTGTTCGAAAATAAAGATGAAACTTACTGTCAGTCTCAGAAGGTGTCATCAATGATGATCATCGAAAAGTGGAATTGAGTTGTTGAAAATAGCCACCATCTACTTTCGAAGCATTTTCCAGAAAAAAACACAAGAAATACACAAAAAATGAGTATTTTGAAGCCTGTCCCGATTAATTATCTTTATAAACTCACCTATTATTCAATCTTGCGCCTATAGCTTCAGTACAATTTCATAGATTTATGAAAATGTTCCAGATTTTTCAAGGGAATTCTATTAATTTCGGGAAGTTTTCAGGAAATTAATTAGAAATTCTTTTCTTTCCAACATATTCAGGGAGGTTTAGAGATCATAAGGAAAGTTAGTTACATTTGGAGTAGTTCTGTGAACTTCAGAGCACAAAGTTCCATGAATATCGGGAGAATTTCGAAATCTTCTCTAAGTTTTGGAAAATATTGGAAATCTTTTAAAAACTTTGAAGCAAGGCTAGAGTTCTTAAGAAAAAAAAAAAAACCAATGGCATAACCGTAGTTCCAAGAAAATCTCTGTGTTGCTGAGAAATTCAGGGAAGTCCAGACAACTTCAGGAAAGTAAAGAGATCTTCAATTGAATTCCATTAATTTCGGAGCAGTTTCGATGTTTATCGATCAGGAGAGTTGTAAGAACTTAAGTGAAGTTTGAAAGATCATGGAAGCTTGGAGAGTTTCAAAGTACAGTCAAGATTCCTATAGTACGATTAATAGGGACCGCACTATAGGAACCGGCATTAACGAATACACGTAGCATATGGGATTAGAGCTATTTGGGGACAAACGTTTATTATAGGGTAATTTGAAGAGATAACTTCCTGGTGTCTTCTGAAAAATTATTTGCCACCTTTTGGGAACATTTAGCATCCGGAAAGTCACGAGTCTGATCCTCTGGAAGACTCGAAAAATTCCCTTTTTGTAAACCATACGTGATCCCCAGCATCCATTTTCTGGTCACAACTCCTAATTCATATTGATCAGACGTCTATGATGGTTTCTAAAAAACCATAGAGCTCTAAGATCAATTTCAATTATGGACCAGTTATGCGGATGTTCTGGATCTTTTAGTGGACCATCCCGTAGGTCCAACGTCCATTTTTTGGTCGAAAATCTTAATTCATTGTGATAAGACGTCTATGAGTGTTTTCGAAAAAACCACGGAGCAGTAGAATCTGTTTCGAAAATCGACCCGTCTTACGGATGTTTCGGATCTTCCGGAGGACCATCGCATAGCTCTTAGGGTTCATTTTCTGGTCACAACTCTGAATTCATTGTGATAAGACGTCTATGAGTGGTTTCGAAAAAACCGCGGAGCTCTAGAATTTGTTTCATGAATTGACCACTTTTACGGATGTTCTGGATTTTCCGATGTTCTGGATCTTCAGAGTGCTTGTTCCAGTTAAAACTCTGAACTCATTCTGATAAGACACCTATCAGTATCTAGCCTCAGCGTCCATTTTCTGGCCAAAACACTGAATTAAATGTGATAAGGTTTCGAAAAAACGCGCAGCTCTAGAATCTGTTTCGAAAAATTGACCACTTTAACGGATGTTCCTGATCTTCCGGAGGACCATCGCATAGTCCCCAGAGTCCATATTCCATTAAACACTCTGAATTCATTCTGATAAGACGCCTTTGATGGGTTTCGACAAAACCACGGAGCTCTAGGATCGGTTTTATGAATTGACCACTTTTATGGATGTTCCGGATCTTTTAGTAAACCATCCCGTAGTCCCCAACTCCGAATTCATATTGAACGGTTTCGAAAAAAAACCGTGGAGCTCTAGGATCAGTTTCAAGAATTAATCACTTTTACAGATGTTCCGGATCTTCCGGTGGGCCATCCCGTATTCTCCAGAGTCCATACTCTAGTCACAACTCCAAATTCATTCTGATAAGACGTCTTTGAGTGTTTTAGAAAAAAAAAAAACGTGGAGCTTTAGGATCAGTTCCATAAAATGACCACTTTCACGGATGTTCCGGATCTTCCACAGGACCAGTCTTGTGACTCACTGGGAACTGACTATTCCCAAAAGGGGACCAATTATCAGTTTAACAACTTCTCCAAGGACATCAGGAAGGTATCTCTTCAAATTGCCGTACAATCAGTGTTTGGTCCCAATTAGCTCAAATCCCATATGCTACGTGTATTCGTTAATGCCGGATCGACCGTACTATAGGAATCCAGTGCCAACCGTATAGTACGGCAAGAACAAATCCGTACTATAGGAATCTTAACTGTAGTCTCATCAAATTTACGGAAATTTTAGGAACTTTATAGAACATTCGAGGATTGAAACTATTATATTCCGAGAAGTTCAGAGAAATTACATGAACAGACTACTGAAACATAAGGTCCCTAGAACTTATGGAAAGTATTGGAACTTCAAAGAAGTTTCGAAAAAATCATGGTGGCTTCGTTACTTTCAGAGAAATACAGGAATTTTAACAAAAGTTCTTTGCATTTGAGGGATATCTAGATAATTTAAAGAAAGCCCAGAAATCTTCACAGAAGTCCAAATAGAATTCGGAAAATTTTGGGAATATAAAAAAAAACTTTCCAATGCTTCAGGAAGCTTAGAGAACGTTTGAACTGTTTCGATAACTTCAGGGAAGTTTCGAGAATTTAAGGAATTCCGATGCATTTACAGTAGTTAAATAAACTTCAGGAAAATTTCGAGAGCCTATAAAAAGTTCCGGGAAATTTTGGGAAGTCTAGAGAACTCCAGCTAAATTTACAAAACTTCTGATATATATATTTGGAAGTTAACAGAATACCATAGAACTTAAGTGAAGTATCAAAATTGATAAGACAGTTCCACTAATTTCATAGCAGTACCAACAATTTCAAAAGCATTGCGAGTTCTTATGGGATGCTCTAACAACATCAGAGAACATCGATGAACAGCAGAACAGTTCCATTAATAAAGTAATTTTATAGAATTTTAGAGATGGTCTGAGAACCTCAGCATATTTTTGAAAACTTCAGCATTCTTCTGTGAACATCTGGAAATATTCGTAACATCAGGAGAATGCGGACACATATTAAAGGAAGATCCGTAATCTTCAGAGCTGTTTCGAGAACTTTACAAAAATAACGGGGGCTTCAGCGAATATCAGAGAATTTAAAAGCAGTTCCATTAGTTTCAGATACCTGTAAAACCTTATGAGAAGTTCCAAGACCTTCAGTGTAGTTCAAAGAACTCCAGAGAAGTTTATTTGTTTCAAAGGCAGATTTATTAGTTTTGGAGAAGTTTCGAGTACTTTTGGGAACATCAGGTGACTTTAGAGCAGTTACACTAATTTCAATAAAGTTTCAGAGCGGCACCGGTGGTGTAGTGGTAAACGTGATTACCTCTCACCCCATCAGGTTTGGGTTCAATCCCAGTCTGCGCCGCAGGGATGTTCTGAGGCATAACATCTCTGATCACGCCTTCCTTCGGAATGGAAGTAAAGCCGTTGGTCCCCGGTTCATGAATTGATGAGTCGATAAGGGTAGGGTTCAGGTGTGGGAGCTGCCTCTCAGGCCTCGGTAACATTGGTGCTCAGCACGGAAAACAAGATCAACGTTAAACAAATCAAGGGGAGAAAAAAGCAAGTTTCAGGAGCTTCCATGGAATTATGAGATACTCTAGAGAAATATGTGAAAAGAGCCTGTGAGCTAAATGTAAAGAATGCATTTAAATGCCGCTTTCTCGCGATTAAGGTTTACTCAGGCAAACCAGCAACAGCTTGTAGAAAAAAATTGGTATATCAGATTGTGTAGTTAGATTGCGTGGTCGCTCTGTGGTTGGTCAGTAATCGATGTTTATAGCCATTGTTTACATTTTGCACATAGGCCCTTTCACATGTTGCTGTCAGAAGGAAAATTCTAAAACAGCCGCAGTCCAGAAAAATTCCAGAAATTAAGGAGATTTAAAATACTACAAGGGACAACCCTATGGGATTAACGGCGCCGGTGGTGTAGTGGTAAGCGTGATTGCCTCTCACCCCAGCAGGCCTGGGTTCAATCCCAGTCGGCGCCGCCGGGATGTTCTGAGGCATAACATCTCTGATCACGCCTTCCTTCGGAAGGGAAGTAAAGCCGTTGGTCCCCGGTTCATGAGCTGATGGGTCGATAGGTAGGATCCAGGTGTGGGAGCTGCTTTCCTGGCACGTCGGTAGCATTGGTGCTCAGCACGGAAAACAAGATCGACGGAAAAAATCAAACCAAAGGAAAAAAAAAGCCCTATGGGGTTGTACACAATGGTGACGTAGAGCTACGTGGTCTTATATGATAAATCTTATTCTCTATGAACATTTAAAATGGTCCTATCTGCTTTGAACGATTCTCTTCATCGACTTTCTCTTTTGATAACCTCTACTATGCAAACAGGTTTTGCGCTATTTTTACCTCAAAGTTTGTTAAATGAGGTTCTTATCTAGCGTCCAAAACGTTAAATACAAGAGGGAAAGTTTGTGCAGCTGAGTTATTAACGAAAGAGAAAGTCGACAAAGAGAATCGATCAATGCAGATATGACCTTTTGAAATGCTTACCTAGTATTTGTTAACTGCAGCAGGAGCTTGTGTTTTGTGTAGGAATAAGAGTTTGAGCAGGGTTCTCTCTGTTTATACTCTTTAGTATGACGCGCTTGACATAGTTGGCCCACAGTGACTCACGAAGAGCTACTGAATCAGATCAATAGCGGTGCGGCTTATTCTTCTTTCTTTGGATGCTCATGCGGGCTGCAGCTCGCTGCTTCCAGACAGCCTTTCGTTGTGTATTGGAGAACACTATCGCTCACCACGCAGTAATTGAATAAACACCGTTTGGTGAGACCGTATAGAATTCATCTTTGAAATCTGTGTTAGGGAAATCGCTTTTCACAGGCAATCGGTGCTCAAAACAACAGTCGCACATTCGTACAATTTTCAATAGTGACAGTTTGAAAAATGATAACGTCTTAGATTTAACAGATGCGTAGAAATAAATCTGATCGATTAATGATAACATTATTGAAATCGGTCCAGGGGCAGCTGAGTTATTAGCGTTCAAAATCTTTCATAATTTGTTACATGTTTCATTTTTGGTTTTCACAAAGTGTACCCCCGTATAGAAATCACAGACGTAGTCCTACGTGAAAAAAGTACGTTAAACGAGGGAGTCTATATCTTTAGGGCAGCTACCTCCACTAGGCTTGAAAACTTAATTTCGCTAAATTCAGGACATTTTCATAACATTCAACTTGAAAATGCACAAACTATTTAGAGTATCCAACGTTTCTCCAAACATCGAGTGCAACGCATCGCTAGTACCTACCAGCTGGCTGGCTCTTGGTTCTTCGTTTCCTTACCATAATTCCGCCAACAGCAACCATGCCAATGAAGATTACCAGATCAACTGACTCCTTGAAGGTTTTGAAATCGATACTCAATGTAATTGCAGCTAGTCAGGTCAAAGTCCACCTCGAACGTTTAGATTTGTTGTGGGAGCTGATTGGGCAATTGAAACGCATGATCGTCAACAATCGACCAAATCGATGCAACGAAGAGACTGCTGGCTTTCTTTTTCTGTTAAAGTCGAACAGCTTCGCAGCATTCTAGAACCTCAGTCGGCGTGTACAAACAAATGTTCAATCGCTTGTCTCTCTTTCTCCCGTCGCTCCATTGGTCTTTCTTTCAAGCTTCTGTGAAACGGATGAGTGAAAGAGCGCTCGACTTTGATAGTTTTTTCTTTCATGAAACACATCAATAGAGGTTTCATGACGTATATGACGGAAAATGAAAATATATATTTAAAGCATTTGTCACGTGGATACACTTGAAGATTACACGTAATATTTTTAATTTATCTTCCATCCATATATTTATCTAAAAAAAAATGATCGAAAACGGGACATAACGCATTTTAATCAAATTGCAAGAGCGGTGATAGAGTGTTCGTGAAAGGGGATTGAAAGCCATAATGAGGTTTCGTTTAACTAGAAAATCGACGTTAGTTACATTGAAGCGATGAGCAAAGCAACGACGAGAAGTTCCACAGCCAGCCTTTCCTTCTAAGCGTCCTGCTTTTTTATTTTCGTTTCTAGCTGATAGTCTAGCTAGGCGTTATAGAAATGAAGCGTCGAACACGTATGTATGAGAGAAACAAAACACGAGTTCATTTTAGAGCTTCGAAATTGTAGAGCCCTGATCTGAAGTTTATGAAACTCAAATTTGGGTCATTCCAGCTCAAATGGGTACAGAATTTAAAAAAGTTGCGGTAGATGTCACCGATTTAGGCCAAACTTGGCCAAAACGCTTATTTTGGCATTCTGAACAAACGCCTTTTTTCTATTTTACTCTAAAGTGACTAGATGCTTCTCGGTTGCGACCCTGGATTTTCGAGATCTAAAAAAAAACTTTCAGAAGAGATTACTCCACAACCAAATAAGCCTTTCGTGATATTAGAACGTCAATTTAAAGGTTTTTAATCTTATAGGTGTACGCACATTTTGTTGTTGTTACATCAACTACAGTTAACAGACTGATTATCGGCAGGTATCAAAAGTGTCAAAAAATGGCCTATTTATTTGGCGGGATTTATTATTTTTTAATATGTTGGGCTCAAATTTTCACCACACTTTGGAAAACTCTTTTACTAGATGTGTTTCCCTGTGTGTAAGTTTGCTTTTGTATCATAAATCATACTTCAAATTTCCTTCTCCCTCTCTACATCCCTAAAAGTGTCATCCACTAGCTTAAGATTTAACACATCAATAATGTATAACGGGTATGATAGTTTGGCTCTGTAAAGTTTATTCAATTGAGCCTGTACAAATAAAGTAATTAACAAAAAATAATAATAAGAATAGCAGTAAGGTTTCCAAAAGGATCAACTAGAGTAAGAGATTCATTGCTCAATCACTGTAATCGATCTTGATGCAAAAGGCTCAGGAGTTTCAGGACGAGTCTTCTCTAAACCAATCAACAGTGACGCCACACTGCATGAAATAATGGATAGCGTACGTATGCAGCAAATGAAACTCCAGATTATCGATTGGTAGTATTGATGATTGACTGAGCTTCAGGGATCTCTACACGTCTCTGATCCATCAAATGGCAGATCTTTCGGAAGTGCAGAAATTCCACTACCCAAAAGGTTGCTTATCAGACGAAGCCAGGTTACCAGGGTTGCTTCCACTCACTCGCTATAAGAAAATTGTTTTTTGGAATTATGAAATTATTAGATGTTATAATGGTAATTAGTACTTCCGGAGAAATTTGAGATTTGGGCGTAATTGCTTTTGTAAACAAACACGTCAATCACCGATTTCTCATGAATAAAAGCTCAATCTTGTAAACAAACTATACCAAATGACAGAGTAATCAGTCCTCTATATGATTGTGTTATTAGTTTTCGAGATTGAAGTTTTATTCGCGAGAAATCGGCGATTGACGTGTTTAATTACAAATGTAATTACGCCCAAATCTCAATTAACTCCGGACATGTAAATTACTAGAAGAGGTCGTGAAGTAAGTGTTTGAAACATAAAACCAATCAATTTTGCTTTCAGTGGGTCATAATTAGCCATTTCACGAAATTGACAGGTTTTATGAGTCAAACGCACACTTTACACCTTCTTCTTGTTACTTGCAAGTACAGCATATAATTATATCATATAATGATTTCATAATTCCACAAAACAATTTTTTATAGCAAGTGAGTGGACATTAGCTGCAGGACATTAGTCGATCCACTAGAGATCACTTGTGACAACTATAAAATAACTTAGGAGTCTTTGCTAAAAAGCAGCCACAAAAGCAAGTTACTGGCTAACCAAGGAAACAATCATGGATCTCTACAGATTGGCTGATGGATTCGATCGTGCGATTAAGAATTTGGATCAAGTCACCATTCAAAATCATTGAGCTGAAGGCAAGGATTTACTACTAAATTCCCGTCTGGAATCAGCCACCTGACGTGGCTGAGAGAGAACCATGTTCGCTAAGGAACAAGTCGCGCTAAAGCACTTGCGGGAGATCCTTCAAAGGAGGGTCCACATTCATGAATCTCTACCAGCGAAGGAAATATCCAGAATCGAACCTCATTATCCCAAATGGACATCATCAGAAAGCCATACGATGGAACACAGCTTTCCTCCGCAGAACACATTACCAACTAAGTTACACCCACCGCTTTGTCTCGGTGGGTTTTCAACCAAGCGCTCTGATTTTCTGTGAGTGACTAGTTCTCCATTGACCCTACTCACATGCCAAAAAATCAGACCGACTGGATGAAACCCCGCCAAGAAAAAGCGGTGGGTGCAACTCAGTGGGTAACGCGTTCTTCGGGGGATAGCTGTACGGCTAAGTGCCCATCGTGAGCAGATATTCATGGACTACACAGCTGTCCAGCGTCGCCAAAACTGTCTCAACGAGGACATCTAGATTGCTCGTCGATGTTTTCATGTTGGAACTGCAAGGGTTCACCAGGGGTTCTTAATACCAGGCACGGACGGTGTTGGATTTCGAGTTGGAAGGTAACTTCATCTCTGAAGGACTTTTGTCTTTTGTTCCGCGAACCCAGAACGACCGTCACTCGTAAAATCCAAGCTTTCATCTAATCTTGGTTCTCGTCATACTGTCGACCGATGCAAATTCTCGTCTTACTGAAGCTCACAACTTGTTTGCCTACTTCTACAATGACGACAAATGGATTTGGCACACTGGCAGGCATCGAATTGGCACATCCGGAATTCTTCCGCTCGCTTGCATATCTTCCTCAACTTTTCAAATTGTAATCATGGTTGAGTTCTCTGCTAAATGCATTCATGATGACTCCATCGTCCTCCCTGTACAACGACAGTATCTTGCGAAGGCCAAGCTTAAGGTGTCTCTATTTTTGGCTCATGAAATTTACAGCCTTCTGTTTTCATTGCTTGATTTCCAACGAGAGCTTTTTTTAAATTTATTTATCTGTACATTCTCAAAACGAGAGAAATTTGTACAGACTCGACATACATATAATTGGTGCTTGTGCAGAATGGCAGCCACTCTTGGGGTCTCTAAGTACCATATTGAAGCCAGCACCGTACTCAGCAGAGAAGGTTAGATTAAAGGTGAATACGTCGAAGACAAAGTATTTGTTAGCTGGAGGGACCGAGCGGGATAGGGTTCACATAGGCAGAAGCGTGACAATCGACGGAGATGAGTTCTAGGGGGTGGATGAATTTGTGTATCTCGGATCATTGGTGACGTCGAATAGCAACTACGGATTCCACAAGACTCTGAGGTCGGGTAAACTTCACCTCCGTACTAAATGTACCATGTACAAGACGCTGATAAGACCGGCAGTTCTCTACGGGCACGAGACGTGAACGATGCTCGAGGAGGACCTGCAAGCACTGGGTGTTTTCGAACGACGAGTGCTTAAGACCATCTTTGGCGGGCTATGGGAGAACGGTGTATGGAGGCGAAGAATGAACCACAAGCTGGCGCAACTCTGTATCCAGAAAATTGGGAAAGCTGAACCCTGTATCCAGAAAGTTGGGAAAGCTGAACGGGTATGATGGGCGGGACACGTTTTAAGTATGCCGGACAATAATCCCGTAGAAATGGTGTTTGCCTCGAATCCGGCCGGTACAAGGCAAAGAGGAGCACAGCGAGCAAGGTGGAGCACAGCGACCAAGTGGAGCAGGATCTTGGAAGTGTGGGACAAGCAGCCACGGACCGAGTGAATTGGCATAACATTGTGATGCAGGTGCAATCCTGAGGGATGTCGGACCAGGATAAGTAAGTAACCGTACTCAGCAGCATTTGCCACTAAGAACCCTGAAGGGTGGAAGAATTGCTTGGATCGGCGAGACCGAAAATGGTGTCTGGCTTCCATATAAAATTTCCGTCGTTGGTCGTTTGATCGATAAGTTCGATAATACAGGAATATTAGAATAATATTTTTGGGCTGTCAGTTAGTGAATTTTTACTAAACCTTGACACTTTGAAAATAAATTTAAATGTTATGTTGTTATTATTTAAATTCTTCCGTTTTTGATCCGCTATGTAACAGCATTAATTTAATTGGAAACCAATTATGGGTATAATACCAATTTGTCATTAATTTCAATCATGAAATACTAAGTTTTCAAAGAAACAAACAACACCGCCTCCAAAGCTCATTCAGTCCAGTCCGTAGTGAACTTTTAAAGTAAATGACTGCTGAGTTTTCAAGAAAGTGACTAATAGCATGCGGTATGGATCGCGTATTAGTGAGTGAATGAATACGATTTTGTTTGCTCTAACGACGGTTTTGCAAATTGTCTGCATTTAAATGGCCTCAAGATAGTAGATTAACCTTTTTTAATTCATGGGAAAACCTATCAGTCACTCATTTTGGATCATTCAAAATCGTAACTTAACTGATTGAACTTACGAATTGTTGCAAAATCAAGTTGGCGAAAGTCCTGTTTTCCCCGAAATTAGGGCTCGATTCCCGCTCCAGCCGGTGGAACTTTTCGTAAAACTGTTGAGTGTTGTTCCATGTCTAGTGTTGAGTGTTCAGTATAACCAAACTGTTTGACATCAAAATTATCAAAAATGTGTGTAGTAATAGAATTATAAATAAATATCAAGCTGCAGTCAGAGCCACGAAGGAATAATGAATAAATTATCTATTGAAAATTAATTGCAGCTTACAATTTTTTCCAACAACCCAGCAACCCCTCGTCATCGCAGGCACCCATCTGTTTCCAACTTTAAAACTATGTTTGCCACTCTGTAAAAACCATTTTCCTCCTTTTATGCAGCCAAATCACACCAAACCATATGTTGACTGCACTTTGGAATTTGCACAACTTGTTTATGACACCATCAATGCTGGGTGGTTGCATCGTTGTTGTTGTTGTTGTTGTTGTTGTTGTCAGTTGTGGCATCAGCTGAACTGACCAAATTTGCTTCCACACACACAACAACATGTATACGAGCAAACATGAACCATTCGTACGTGTCTCTGCTGGCGGTCGACCGTTTCCATCGGTTCAAACTCTGCGTTGGTTCGGAAAATGTGATAAAAGTTGGTAAACTTACGGTGAATGTAATTTGTGATGTTTAACTTAAATGAGGATTTTGGAGATGAAATAAATTAACACACCTCAATCAAGCATTCAGATGAGTCCTGTCAAAGTAGGTCAAAGTGAATTAAAATAAAAAAGACACTCGCAAAAAGGGTATGATCACTATGTTGGTCCCATTTTGGATTTGTTCAATTTTATCAAACATAAATTTGTGTTCGTTTTCGGACAGAAGTTGTGGAATTACCCGGTGCTTAAATATACATTCATAAAGCGTGTTTGGCGTAGAAGGCAACCATTTCTTCTCACAGGAACATTTTCGATAAGATTCATCTAGCGCAATCTTTGGGGCCACAGGGCAGGGAAGAATTGAAACCAAGTTTTTTTTTTCGTTTGTTTTTGCTTACGAGGAAATAGCTGTTAGCCAGAATTTCTCTTTATTTACAAGCCCTTTGGGAATAATGTCTTACTGCGTGGTAATTAGTTGCACTGAGATTCTAGAGTAAAGTTTCAACAGAAATCCAAACGAAATCGAATAAAAAAAAACATCAATATCATCTGCGCTTTCATACCAATTCGGTTCGAACGATGCAATCAGTATAAGAGCTTCAATTTGTCGATTAAAATAACTTGATATCACTTTTCGTTTTGCCTCTTTTCTAAAATATACAATTGTTTGTTTTCGTTTTTTTTTTCTTTGTTGTTGTTTGGTTTGCTTATTACTTGTTACTAGTTTGTAAGTATTCCTTAGTATATTTACAGTCGTACAATATCTATAACTTTATGTGTATTAGCGTTCGATTTCATAGCTGTACATCTTTCAATTGATAGTAAGCGTTTCATGTTTTAAAAAGAATCTTCTCTTTGTATAAAAATCTCGAAGAAAAAAGCGATTATCGAATAAAAAAATCTCTTTAGAATTTTCAACACTGATAACATTTAACGGGGGGGGGGGGGAGAGGAGCTCCTGTTCCGAGTGCTAATTGAAACGAAGATTTCGGCTGCTGAGCACACAGAAAACAATCAACTTTATAAAACAAAGTTTTCATTGCATAGCGTCCTATCACTTGTTTGCGTGTTTAAAACATTGTTCAACTATCGTAAAGAAAGGTGAAGGCAGAGCGGTGATGGCGCTAGTGTAGCTTTTTAGAAAACCTAAACACGCATAAACCGTTTCGGAATCTAAATGTTTTTTTTTTTTTTTTTTTAGTTTCGGTTGCGGCACGGTTTGTCCGTTAAACAGAAATGCCTTTAATTGAATCACGTTCATCGTTCGAGCCAGCCCACATTGCAGTTGCTTGTATATTTTTTATGTATGTTTATGTGTGTGTGTGTGTGTGTTAAGAGATAGAGTTGTTGGATAGGATGCGGAATTAACTATTTTTCAGTTTGCGTTCCTTGTTTTTACCCAGCGACGCTCGGCGGATGGCCGATACGATGGTGACGGTGGTGGTGGTGGTGCTGATGCTGTTGATGGTGGCAGTTAGCGGTTGCGTTGTGGCTGCCACGGAACCGGAAAATGCTGCGGATCCATTTTTCTCCGGTGGAGCCACCATAATCAGATCCTCTCAAACGTTACCGATTGGATTTTTGGTTTCTGGAAGAGGAGAGAAAACGATTGCTTCAGGCGGTTATTATGGAAAATCATCCATACATTTAATATATGATGGGTTAAATGATATCACTACATGATTATACTACAAAGGATTACAGTGCAACACATCGCATTCGTTAACTCAAATAGTCGCCTCCATAATAGCTGTCCACGTGTCCCTTACCTTTGGTGGTGCGGGGTATATATCCGATTTGCATTAGATTTATCGAAAAATCGATAATCGAATATTTGATTTATTGAAACCGGTAAAAAATAGTATTACAACAGTATTAAGTCTCACACACAGCCAAAACCCATACAAACATAAGCCGTGTTATTTCGAGAAACCGTAAAAAAAACACAAATCATGTTATTATAAACTGTAATCAGGGACTTTCCGGAATGCATGATGACTATCCAAACAGTGACAGTTATGGCATGATAAACATCAGTGATGGAAAAGTTCGCGAAAACTCACTATGAATCGCGAACTTTTTCCTTGGTAAACTTCGTGAAATATCGCGAACTTTTCCAACACTGGAAAACATGTTACCCACGTTTATTTTCAAGAACTGGATATCTTGGAGGGAGGGGAAGTAGTTCTAAGTTAGAACTTTCAACCCCAATGACATCACTGTCAGTGTGGTCTGGTAATTTTAAAGCTGGTATCTTTATTTTTATTTATGTGAGTGCCCCTTTAAGGAGGACCCATAATTGTAAATTCAGAATGCACATACAATTTAGTTCCTTCGATTTAAAACTAGAGGGTAAACTTAGCTCGCCATAAAACTTGAACACTTTCTTTAAAGCGTAGATTCACCATTTATGGCCATACGTTCCTATTATGGTGGTTTCAGCAATGACCTATGAGAACTGGAATACACCATAATAGGAACGTACGGCCATAACTGGATCACACCCACTTAGAAATAACTAATTTTACAAGTGACGGAATCCATCTTTGACATAAAAGATGAGACATAAACAAACATGTCATGTAATATTAAATGCTCCGAGACTGTAAAATTCATTACTCGACAAAAAATACGTTTGATTAAGCTATATTTCGCGTCTGTTATGACTCAAATTTATGTCAAAATTGACGCTCGTATATGTCACTCTAAGAGCACCTAAATTTACATGAGTTTTTCTAAGTGTGCATATAAGCTTTTCAGTTTAACGGTGGATCAAAATTCTACGATGCTTAATATTCGTAATTTTGGTTTTTGGAGAAGCAGAATATATAAAATTGTACCGTCTTTGCATTAGTGTGAAAATCTTTGACCTTCTGACTGCAAAATTGACAGGTTTTATGTTTCCTACACAAACTTTACCTACTCTTCTTGCATCTAACATAACAATATTATTATAATATCTCATAGTTTCATAATTCGAAAAGTAGCGTTTGAGCTGTATTGATATTTTTCAGGCCTGCTCACAATTCCATTTTGGGTTTTTGTAGTCTTGTTGGTCTGAAAACTCAAAATTGAGATCCACTTTTATTTATTTATTGTTGAGTCAATGTTACTCATATTCAGAAATCCCAACTACTCATGCTTTGATGTTTTGAAAGAAGTTATGAAAATGAATACGTCTGACTTATGCATCTAACAAGCCTGTATGAGGCAGCGATTTAGCGTCATTTAGTTTTTTGACGCTTGTTCGCACTTTCTCTATCTATCACACAGGGATGAATCATTATTTGTCCTCCTGCTCGTACTTGATCGAGATAGTGGTTTGGTGCGCTGATCAAACGTAAAAATCTCAGTTCACTGGTTTCGTCCAGTGCACGAAACAATCTGGTTCAATGAGTCATTTTCATATGAATATGTACAGCCATCCCACAGTGGTTCCTCTTAGAACAAAAGTTGGCCAAAACCTCAAAATTGTTGCAAACAGGCAAAAATAGATGTTTTTCAGCTGTACGAAGAAAACTTGACAATCAAGACGTCACAAAAAGGAGTATAGTAGAACCAAAACCAATGCACAATGGTACCAAAGCCGTATTTAGGAAGACAAACATGTTTGCGCCCAAACCGTCAGTTTTAGGTATATGATTTCTTAGGGAAAGTTGCTTCATATTTTTTGTTCAATCTTTATGTTCGTAAAATTAGGGTGGTCCATAAAATTGGTGAATTAAAAATACATGCTTTTTTATTTTTTTATATAGACCAAAGCAGTGTTGTAAACAGTTGTAGAACTATCAATTCAAAGCAACTTTGTTAAAGACACAACGTTTTTATCTCTTACGGCTCATGGTTCAGGTTAGGGTGACCACTAAAATCGGTATTCTATGAATGTTTTTTCAACCGTTAATTTCTCGTAAAAACATTGTTCTGATTACATTTAATGACACATTTTTTGCTCGAGCAACTAGGTTACTATCTTTTATGATTAGAAAGTTAAAGGCTATTGGCTTTTTTTCAATTGTCAATATCTCAAAATGGAGCAAACCGATTTTCAAGCATTTAATTTCATAGGAAACAGCGTTTTTTCTTCATATTTGGTAAAAAAAAATCTGAAAGCGCTTTTTCTGTATAAAGCATTAAAATTAAAAAAGGTAATATTTTTCTGGAAATATTAACCATAACTTTTCAAAAAAAGAGATAACAACTTAGTAAAAATATGCGTCATAAAAAGTTCTTAAAGTGTCTAGTATAAAAATTTCACGAGACATGATGAACGTATAAAAGGATATCTTAAGAATTCCAATTGTCTAGGGGCCACCCTAACCGCTTCACAGTGGTTCAAACCTACCGAAGGGTAGTGTCTTCAGAGAAGTTGTTAGATACTTTGTAAGCTTTGTTTTGAAGTAAGTAAAATTAGGATCTATCCACCTAGAAGGGCAATAGAAAATTCAAATTTTGTAAACATGCTCAAAAGTGGTTGGCATCTTGAGCAAAGTTGTAGCAACTTTGCTGGAGATGTCAATATCGTATACTCAATGTATGATGAGTTTTTATGAAAACTCCCTCAAAAATCATTTTTTGTTAGAAAAAATGTTCAAAATTTTATTTTAGCAGTATGATTTGTTCTAAAAAGTTGTAGATATCATCAAAACACGCATTTTACTACGAGACATTAGGATGTTATAATGAACCTATCAACCTATTTTAACATAAAAATAGGTCATTTACTACGCAAAATATCTGGAGAACGGGCAAATACGGGCAAGCCAAACCATCTTCATTCAAAAAGTATGCCTTTGAACTACAAAATACAAGTGGTTTCATTAGGTTCTGATAGGTTCTACGCTTGGCATGTTAGAAATATATTTGCCATTCTACCAACAACATCCAACCTCTACAACACGTCATCTCTCATTGAAACAACACATAGCTTTTTCGGCTTCACATCATGATCCTAGCAAGCCATGATAAATGTGTGATACATTGTAATTAAAAACGTTCAGCATTAAATAAAATACGTTTGTGCGTTTGTACGTTTGAAAAAATGCCATATATCATCAGAATACATTAACGTATGTTGTGTCGATTAGTCCTGAAATCATAAATTAAGAAAAAAAAAACTAAAATGAAAGATACATTGAAAATTAGCAGCGTTCATCATCGGTTCCAGTATCAATGCTGTCCTCGTCGCTGTCAACAGCATCGGAATAAGCTGAATCAAGAAGAAGAGATCTGGAATCTTCTGACAGTGGCATTTGTTTTTCGTCAGGAAGTGCCCTTAACGAGGAGATGAGGGAATCAGACGATTCTAGGAGCCGATTTAACAGGTCTGTGCTTGTTGCTGTCCGTGAAAATTTTCTTGTTTGGTCCAATCGATATCGCTTAATGTCCTTATTCCGACATTCTTATGCCTCTTCCGACAATTGCCCAATTGGCACAAGAAAATGGCTTATGATCTGGGATCCATGCATAAGAACTTTGTGTACAGTCACCGGGAGATAAAACCAGGGGTAATTCTTGATTAATTCTCTTGACAATACTCTTCAAACTTTTGAGAGTCAATTTTCAATCCCGAAGCCAGAACTTCTAGTATTATTTTGCATCTATATAGCAATGCAGGGTTCAATCCGGTGATCTCAGCTGACTTTTCCTAGTTCTGGAAGAAACGGCGTGCACTGTTTCCGTCATTCGAAGTTCCAGATCCTCCTGAACGAGGTTTTTCGACGATCAATCCTGTTTCCACGCGGAACCGTTCTTGTATTTGTTTCTTCCTCTGTCGCATTGCCTCATTATCAGCTCCTCTGGCTTGCCATTTTTTGATATCCAAACGATACGAGATGTAAAGGAAATATTCATAAAAACGTATCCATGCATGTAATGTGCAAATCGAAAATTATCCTTGTTTGTTGGGCGTTGATGTATTTTGGAGAGATCGTTCATTTGGATAGGCGTGGCACCACAAATGTAGTACCTTTGGGCAGATTTTGTAGACGTTACCGAGTTGCACACTTTTCCGTCTACCATTGTCATGAGCATATCATATTTGACAACGTTATTTCCCGTTTATCATCAGCTTCAATGGTTGCAAATCCGAGATCTGTTGTTCAATGTAGTCGTTTTCTTTAACCGATACCTCGATTGTTTCAGTTAGGAACTGAATATGAACTGGACGACAGTAGCGTTTTGAAGACGGTCGAGGGTTCTGAAAAAGGCACTTCTCACCGGGGAACAATAGATTTAATGAGCATGTTGGAATGCGATTTAGCTGTATCATCGCAGTTAAATCGTTGCTTATACTCGGCGTGACCGGAACTGCCATCAAACCCCCATTTAACGGTAAGCACGACGTCGAGCAGTTCACTTTCTGAAAATTCATCAAGCTTTGAAGTATTCGCTTCGATAATTCTTGGTACAGTATGGGCCAACAATTTTTGAAGTTTCACTTCAACAACGGCTTCGGTAACGGTGATGGCATCGCTATCTGGGTAGCAAGCTTTTTTAGCAGACAATATTTCGTTGTAGTTCGGATACAACTTAGCATTTCCCGTGTTTGCGCCATGTCTCATTTTAAGGTATTGAAAATTTGTCAAATTAGCATCCAAAATCAATGCCAACGCCTCATTATTTGAGTACGACATGATCTTGGGCTGACATGAGGCTTGCAGAGTTGAAAGCATCCGTTTGGCCCAAGTAGGTGTCGTACACGTGGCATTCCGGACAACAGTAGCTTCGTTACTTCTCCCGCACGATCGTAATTTCATCTGAGCTGCGTAGCATAGCTCACTTGCTGCATAATTTTTGCGAAAGTCAGCTGTCTTTTGCCTTTTAACGCTATCGGTACAGTCATCAAAAGACAACGGCTTTCGACCACGCTGAACACCGTTAGATGTAGACGGAAGTTCATTCATAACTGCTTCCGGTAATCGAAACGGTTGTTTAAAGTATTCAACGTTCTGCTCGAAAACATTGCTCAAGGTTCGGTTGTGCTTATCCCACAGCCTCTTGATTCTCTGCGATTTCAAATACCTTCGAATGAGCCTCTGGCATGAGGTCGGCATCGATGTCGAATTTGCTCAAAATATGTTGAGCCACAGAAAGACACCTAGTTTTAGGTGCTCCATTGGCTTTCCATAAGTGAAACAACTCATGTTTGTCGATACATTCTACATAAAACAAATTATTTTGTAGCATCTAATCATGTTCAAGCAGCCATCAATACAAGGCATTAAAAATAAAAATACAAACGTACCTGACGAAGTCAAACGTTTTTCGGACTCCATTTTCAATAAATCGTTTTCCATCAGCGGTCTTGTTAATCTGAATTAAATTTGACAAATCTCAACCGAACTGAGCTGCAAGCTGCACTTCACAATGGATCACATCATTCGAGCAGTTTAAAATGACGTTTCCTACCACTCGAACTTTAACGTGGAACAATATTTTAATATTTTTTCTTCTGCAACCTCGAGAAAATAGGGTCTTATTTGTAAAATGCTTGAAAAATCTGAAATTGATTGTTTCATTTCCGTAAAATCGCTGGTAGAAGGTCGTCCCAAAACTGCTCGACAATATGATTAATTCACTTTCTTCTAAGCACCTCACGTAAAGCCAACTTCATAAGCACATTGTTTTTATCATGGCTTGCTAGGATCATGATGTGGAGCCGAAAAAGCTATACAGTGTTGTTTGAATGAGAGATGACGTGTTGTAGAGGTTGGATGTTGTTGGTAGTATGGCAAATGTATTTCTAACATGCCAAGCGTAGAACCTACCAGAACCTAATGAAACTACTTGTATTTTGTAGTTCAAAGGCATACTTTTTGAATGAAGATAGTTTAGCTTGCCCGTATTTGCCCGTTATCCTGATATTTTGCGTAGAAAATGACATATTTTTATGTTAAAATATTGAATAACTTTTGATAGGTTCATTATAACAACCTAATGTCTTCTATTAAAATGCGTGTTTTGATAATATCTACAATTTTTTACAACAAATCATACTGCTAAAATAAAATTTTGAACATTTTTTCTACCAAAAAATGATTTTTGAGGGAGTTTTCATAAAAACGTCAGTTAACTCATCATAAATTGAGTATAAGATATTGACATATTCAGCAAAGTTGCTATTATTTGCATTATCTACAACTTTGCTTAAGATGCCAACCACTTTTGAGCATGTTTCCAAAATTTGAATTTTCTATTGCCCTTCTAGGTGGATAGATCCTAATTTTACTTACTTCAAAACAAAGCTTACAAAGTATCTAACAACTTCTCTGAAGACACTACCCTTCCAAAATGACGTTAACATACCCAAAATAAAAAACGCACGTTTTCGGTAGGTTTGAACCACTGTGGCGCTTGTTTAAAAAAACATAACTCATGAACCATAAGAGATAGATATATGAATTTCAACATCTTTCGCAAAAAATCGCAAAACACATTAAAATCTATCTGAAAGCTAACTTTTCTAGCTATCTTTTGGTTACTAAAGGATAGTGAGCGGATGTCTCCGTCATATGTTTTGCTTAGTCTAAATGTGAAAAAAGTATATTTTTGCTAATTTTTATTAGAAACTGTCACTTAAAACAGTGCTTACACTCTTTTTTACCATCCATTTGACGTAAAATAAGCCGAGGAACATTTCTTCTCAAGCAACCAAGTTGATTAACTCATTATTTTTTTTTTGCTATTTTTGAGCAAAACAGTAACAAGAAACATTACGATTTTTTTCAAAAATTTGTGATATATCGCTTCACTATACCAAACATAAAAAAATATGTTATCAACAGAACTGCACAATTTATTCAATTTAAGATACTCTTAACATGTAAAAATGATAAAAAAATATTGAAAGAAAAAAATATCAACTTTTATTTTTGAGGTTTTGGCCAGCCAGGAACCACTATGCATCCGCCCCATCATTCACTACTTCGTAACAATCTGAATGATTGGGAAGCAAACGAGTCACTGACAGCAGAGCACTCAGTCAGTAGCTCAGTCAGCACGTTTATTCTTCCGTGATGGTACCCAATCCTTGTTTTGAATGACTGAGCGTACATTTTCTATGGAAAAATGCCTCAATTACATGCTGTGTGAGCGAAGCCAAGCGGTGTGAGTCGCCTCTTCGTGAGTGACTGAATGTTTTCGATGACCCTTTCATTGGCTCGTCCTTTACCGTTTGGTACATACGGTCTGGATAGAGCTATGAATTGAATAGAGCAGTGCCTTCACACTCAGCCTAAAGGCACGTTTAGACTATCTGATTTGTTGGTCTGATTCGAGCGGACTGCTCGATAATTTTATCGAATGCGTTCACACATTTTCGACATGATGATTAGATTTGGGGTTTGATTTGTCGAACGAAATATGTTTGTGTTTAATTTTCATTCGACTCATTCAGCAAAATAGCCGCAAGTGAGGTGAAAATATTGATTTTTTTTCTCTAAAATAACACGGATTTGAATTTCTAAATAACGCTTGATTTGTGTTTTGATGGCATCCAGCAGCAACGTAAACCGATTTAACTTTTCAATAAATTTTATTTTCCAGTGTGATTGGCCGAAAGATGCCGTAATGGCTTTGATCATGGCATGGCCAATAAAACAGTGATTATATAATACGAAGTTCAGCAGGTATGAGAGCCTTTTAAGAAATTTTTAGAGCTTCAGCGAGGTTCGGAGATCTACTGAGAAATTTGTTGAGCTTCAATGTAGTTTGTAGATCTTGAGAACAGAACTTTTTACAGAAATTTAAATAAATCTGCAGAAATACAGAAAAATTCAGAAAAGAGATCGTAGACCTTTAGTAAAAATGTTCAAAGAAATTTTCAAAACGTCAAGCAAGCTAAAATATTTTCAGGCTTATTTGTAAAACTATAGGGGAAATTTTAAAAATCTTCAGGGAAATACGTAGAACTTCAGACAAGTCCAAGAATCTACAGTGAAATGTAAACAATTCACCACGAACATCAGAAAAGTTCGTAGATAATCAGAACAAAGCAACAGAACTTTGAAAAAAAATTACAGAACTTCTGAAAAAATCACAAGAATGAAGAAAAGTGTGTAGATTTTCTGATACATTTTTAGAATCTCAGAATTTTAATGGATCTTCAGTGAAATTTGCAGAACTTCAGGGAAGCTCGACGGTAAAAAAAAAATATTTATTCGATTTCAGGTTTGTTGATTTTGAGAGAAACTTTTAAAACTTCGAGGAAGCTCAAATATTTTCAGATAATTTTTAAAACTTTAGGTAATTTAGGGAAGTTTGCAGATCTACTGAGAAATTTATTGAGCCTCAAGGTAACTCGAAGATCTTGAGAATAGAACTACGGAGCTTCAGTCAACTTTACAGAACTTTAATGGTTTTCGCAGAACTGTAGAAGAGTAGATATTAAAAGAAATCTGCAGAGCTGCAAGGAATTTTTCAGATCTTTAGAGACATTCCGTGGTTCAGAAAGCTTCGCAGTTTCAGCAAAATTCGCAAAATTTCTGAAAAGTTCTTCAATTCCAAAAACTGAGAGAAGTCTGTAGGAAGTCAGGAAGTTCGTATATTTTTAGAAAAAATTGTAAAACTTAAGCAAAACTCACAGAATTTCGGGGGAAAGTTCGCCGAGCTTGAGAAGTATTTACACAACTTCGGAAAAATTCGTAAATCTCCAAAGAAATGTTTAAAACTTCAGCGAAGTTCAAATATTTTCGGATAATCCGTAGAGCTTTGGGGAATTTCAAAGAATTTCAGATAAATCTGCAGAACTTTATGGAAGTCCATGAATCCACAAAGAAATTAACAGAACTTTAGAGAAGTTTGGATATCTACTGTACAGAATTCTAAAGAAATTTGAGGAACTTTAGACAATTTCAGAGGGTAGATCGTTAATCTTTTGCAAAATCTACAGATTTTTACATAAATTTTCAGAATTTTATTGAGGTTCTTGGAATTTAAGAGAAATTTACAGAACTTCAGGGAAGTTCGCTGATCTTTAGCGATATTTGCACAACTTCATAAAAATTAGTAGATCTTCAGAGAACTTCCTTAAGCTTCCGAGAGGGACGACTCTATCTACGATGCCGGAATGATTTTGTTTTCATGTGGTTAGCTGCGCGCACGCTGTGTAAATAGAAAGAAGATTGATGACGATTCTGAAGATTTCCTGCAAAAAGATGATGTGCGATTCAAGTTGGGTAGAGAACTACTTCGGCCTAATCGCCCATTTTGGGCCTATCGAACAGAAAACTTCAAATAAATCCATGATTTCAGAGTCAACAAGTCAATTATGCGTTTGGTACGATACTTTAGTTAATAAGCTACGGAACGAATTCAATGAGAACGCGTGATATGAAGGTTTGCACCCATTATTCCCAAAAACAAAAGAAGCGCTCCGACCGAATCAATTTTCATCTTCATCCGATAGGCCGAAGTGAATTCATTGGCGTTTCAAAGGCGTTTCAATGCGTTAGGCCGAGTTTAGAATCCGTAGGCCGAGTTTGGCGTCAAGAAGCAGTGTTAGACTTTTGACAATATCTCAACGATTGGTTTCTCTTTATCAAATCTTACGGTACGTACGGAACATTCCGTTTGGTGCTAAACTGCGCTAGATTAAGAAAGACTAAGTGCGAGTTGTGCTTAATACGCTGGAAATGGGGTAGTGTGAAATTTGTTGAGCATCTAGAATTGAGATTAAGATGTGACGCCCCTCTCTTAAACTTCCGGGAAGCTCAACTTTTGGTAATTGTGTAAACGTTCAGATATATTTGCAGAGATTGAATCAAGAAAATCTACAGAGAAAATTACAAAAATATCGAGAAGGTCGTAGATTATTTGAAATTTAGTGAACATCAGAGATAGGATCTTAAATCTGCATAATTTCAGGAGCTTTGTAGATTTTTGGAGAAATTTTCAGAACTTCTGAAGAACACACAGAACTTCAAAGAAATCTGCAGAACTACCGAGAAATTTGCAGATCTCCAGGAAAGTTTGTTGATCTTCAAAGATATTTTACCAGAGAACCGAAAGAAAACTTCAGGGACATCCGAAGGTCTTCAGAGAAATATGCAGAATTGGTTTCTTAAGAGAAATGTTCAGAACTCGAGGAATTATGTAGATCTGTTGAGCACTTTTCCCACTAGCTTGTCAAAAGATGGTATCGACATCCTGGCGAAGTTTCGAAATCCTTTTTCGTCTTCATATCGCAGTTCTTGAAGGACAAGATGAGCCAGATCCCTGCCGGTGTTCCTCCTGAGCAACCAATTCCTACTCCACAAAGTTCTCATTTTATTTAAAATAATAAAAGCAAATTCACCTGCCGAAATTAGACCAATTATTTTTGAAGTATTTACTTTTGATTTTTGATACAGTTTTGTTTTGAAATCTAATTTGACAGTTCTATCGACATCTGCAAGCAGTGTGAACACGAGCAAACCGGGGAGTTCAACAAAGTGTGTCGAATGTAAAATCGAGCAGATTTTTCATTATGGTGGTGGTCTAAATTAGACCAAGAAATCAGATATTTAGTCTAAACGGACCTTATGCAGTCAATAATTTTACGCTCTGGTTTCGTCTCGATGAGCGAGAACGGCGATATCTCTAGGCGAGGCAGAAGGAAACTAGCCGACTCTTTCTTTCTCTCGATCCGGTGAGAACACCGGATGAATGAAACAGTCCTTTTGCCTCACCTATAGATCCTGCGCATCGGTTTCGTCTCAGTTACGCATTTGATTTTTGAGGTTTTGTTTCCCATTCACGACGACTTCCTCGATGTCGAATTTGAATTTAAATTAAATGCCTTTGAATTTTCTGTCGATTGATACTTCGAGAGAAAAAAGCCTTTCAAGTGATTCGTGGAAATACTTTGGAAAAATGATGTATCCTAAGAGTGACTTTAAAATACATATAGTGAAGGAGAAAGTGTTCTGCTCGTTATGCATCTCAGAAGCTAACAAGAGGTCAGGTGTTACTGAAGTCCGGAATTGTAAGGCGAAATGGATAAAATAAACAAACAAATCTTAAACGATATCGAAGATTCTGGAGATTGGCTTGAAATGGATGAGCAGCATCCGTTATCTAGTATGAAGGAGGAGCTAGATGCTCAACTTGCGAGTTTGTGTGAAACGAATATCAATGTTCAATTTGACGGTGGACCTAAATAAGTCCCAACACTTAACACAATCAGCGTAACACCTTGGCATTACTTACTTAAGCTGATGAAAAGTCTCGAACTAAATAGAGCTGGCGTGAATGATTCATTGAACCGTCTTAACAAGTACTTTCTGGACTATACTTTAACATGTTTATTTGACTGTTTTATAAAAAATTATGGTCTCTATGAATGAAAATGTAAAAAAGTAGGTTTTCCCATAATAATTACTACAAATTTCAAACGCAATGCAGAAAGCCGGGTTACAACCAATCGTCCTCAAACTTTGCACAGTTGGTTGTGACCCCAAATTAAACCAAAAAACAACAGTGTTCTGAAAAAAAAATGGTAATGATGACCCACCATAATATTCATACATGAATTTCTGGGAAACTTACCAAGTGGAACAATAAATCTCCGAAGAATTTGAGATGAAAATTCGCACACGTTACTTGATTGCTTGTGACGCTAACATTTTGACAGTTCTTCACTGATTTCCAGTAAATCACTCATGTTTGCTGTAGTTTTCAGTAAAAACAAATTGTTAGCTAATTCCAGCAAAACTCATTGTATGCTGGTTTTCAAATTTGAAATTTGGTGTGTAAATGCGTAAACAAAGATCGCTAAAAAACCGTGATATGAGTCCATGTTGGAAATCATGATTCAATGTAGATATTTTTGATATGGGGAGGACATATAGAAGCCGAATATCGATGCCTGGAATCCAAGATGGCAACTTCCGGTTTCCAAAACAAGTTTCAGATATGCAATAATGAAACCGAAACGACAAGTTAAGTTCAAAATTGTATGTCTGGCTTTATTGTGAAATTCAAGATGGTAACATGCGATTTCCAAAGATGTATCACTGCCATTTGGTTTGCAAGAATTAAATCCTGATAATATAAATACTGTAATACAGGCTCAATAATTTAATATATTACGGGCTGGATTTTAGACCCGCACCCTCCTGCGTGTACTAGTTTAGCAACACATATGAACTGTAGACACTCGTGAACTACTGCCTTTTTAAGCTTTCTACGTAGTTTACGGGCAGCCCATTGTGTTTATCGAATCAAAATCACTGAGACCAAAACATACCAGATATTGTGGTATGTCCGTTACTGTTGCATGTTTTAGTACCTTACAACTATGGGAACGTATTGAGACATTTGTTTTCGATACAGTTACCAATCCAACATGCTCATTCAATTCAGTGGATACCCGTTGTTTAGCACTTAACCACTTTTCTTTTCAACAAAAACGACGGTGGAAATAGTTCCCTGGCTGTGGTTCTTTCACCTTCCACCGCAATTAATTAGCTCGACAAAAAAACGGATTCACTTGTGTAAGAGGTTTCGCGACCGAGGCACTTCGGACACCACACACGGAAGTAGAGCAACTTTCATCTAAACGCGACGGGATGCTGATTTCAACTGATTTTTTATTTACATTTTCTGTACATCCTATGCTACTATTTACATGTTTTATGTTGCGTTGGTTTGACAGCGCAAGTGCGTTGCTGTTTTCATCCGTCTGTGCTATTCGTGCGCACAACGGGTGCAGTGCGCGTTTTTATGGTGAATATTGAAGTTCATGGAATTTAATTATATTAATGATTTTGAACACCCGTATTGCATGGTATCAAATGTGTATTCGCTGGTTAGAAGATGCCATTTTAAATTAGCGTGAACCAAATTGAATTCCAAAATATCGCGTACATGCTTTTACTGAAGCTTGGTCATGGAGTACTCCATTAACAACAACTTTCTTGGAAAACCAATTTGATTGACTCTATTAAAACCAGTCTTGTAAGCGGTCACCGTAGTCGACACATTTCTGTGATAATCGACTGCCTTTGCATGCAACATTTGTAAAACAAGCTATCAAATCACAGTACCAAACCAAAATGTCATATGACAGGCTCTGTCATACGACACTGTCGCCGAAGACATGCAGTGTTGGAAAAGTTCGCGATATTTCACGAAGTTCACCAAGGGAAAAGTTCGTGAGTCACAGTGATTTTTCGCGAACTTTTCCATCACTGCACACATGTCATATGATAGTTATTTGATAATTTTCTTTTTGCTCGAATGTTGTTCTACCGTTTGTGTTGTGTAAGAGAGACGACGGTAGAGCATGAGAGTACGAATACAAACAGACTGTCACGCACGACAACGAAGCGAGTGTAGTAAAAAACGTCGACAGTTTCAAACCCTGGTTGTGTTTGCTGCACAATGATATTGTGACGCTGGTCAATATATAAATAAAAACACTACATGATCAGTAACAAGAGATATCATGCAATTAATTACTCCATTGTATGCAGGGTTGCTTCCACTCACTTGCTATAAAAAAAATATTTTTCGAAATTATGCAATCATTATTTAGATGTTATAATGATATGTTGTACTAGTAAGTAACAATAAGAGGGTGTAAAGTATGTGTTTGACTCATAAAACCTGTCAATTTCACTTTCAGAGCGTCACAATCAGCGATCATATGATTCGTGAGCGTTCACTCAGAGTGAGCGCTCACGAGTCGTAAAATCGCTGATTGTGACGCACTGAAAGCAATATTGACAGATTTTATCTGTCAAACATATACTTCATGACCTCTTCTTATAACTTACAAGTACTAATTAGCATTATACTATTTCATGATTTCATAATTCCGAAAAACATTTTTTATAGCAAGTGAGTGGAAGTAACCCTGATTGTATGTAGTTTTCAGCCAATATGATACTAGAGTTACTAACTAAAGAACGACTTAGAATAAGGTAAGCCATACCAAAAATATTTTTGCTAACGCTTCCTAGTGAACCATTCCGAATCTATACCAAATGATAAAAGTTTTTATTTAACTATGTTATTTTACAGTACATGGAAGCATTTCATACGTTGCATATCAATGTTTGACTATACTCACGCTATTTGAAAGATTCCCCGCACGGGAACCTTTCATATGGTCAGGATCAATAGATATAGTACAAAACAATATGTTTGTTAGGGGTGACCCCGACGTAGTGGTTAACAATCATACCTCTCACGCCGAAGTCACGAGTTCAAATCTCACCCCCGTACAAGTCACGAATGACCCAAGAGCGTTAAAGTGACTACAATTAAAAAAAAATATGTTTGTTCACAAGCTGCATCTACGCCATTATTAAAATATTTAAATTATCTTCCATATGAAAGTCATCACTCAATAGAACAACTATTCCAAATACGGGATGGATTTACGTGGCCAGCATCACGAGATATTGATTTAAACAGTATGTAGTTGCCCGCTAGCGCTCCACGATTGACAGTTCTGAAATATTTATGCCGTCATCAAAGAATTACCACTCAACTGAACAACTTTATCAATGATGGAAAGTTTTGTTGTTGTTAGGGTCATTAGATATTATATTAAACAACTTTAAAACTCATCAGAGCCAACTAGTGAACCAATTCGAACTACTGTTTTTGTCATCAAATATGGCATATTGTTTACTCACTAGTGCCATTTATTGAGTCATTTCCGAGTATGCGCCATATCCGTTGAAGAATTGACATTTGTTCAGCAACCATTTCGCAACGAATGATGACTGATTCCCATGCATGTTTTAACAATGATTTTATTTTTAATCCCATCTTTCAATATTATTTTTTTCCTCTATTTGTTGCATTAATCCACTGCGATTAGTAATTTCATCATTTGCAGTATATCCCATCTCCTGATTTTAGGGCATGTCGTAAAACTCTACTAATATTGACAAACGATTGTGATAAAGATAAATAAAAACTATCAGAAAACACTGAGCTGAAAGCAAGAGATACTCATTTCAGTTTAGTTAAATTATCCAAGAAGAAAAAGCAGAAGATCACGTGTTCATTCCTTCCTTCTAACCCCTCAACACGTCTCTGATCTTTCTAGTCCGATACCCTCATCATGGTGCAAAGCGCCATAAAGCTTGTGGTTCAGCATAGTGCCTCACTTCTCGTCTCCACCTATCTCTCTACGGTGACAGCAAAACAACGGCAAATGGCAGTCGGACCTGAAAAAGGTTCCTACAGGACAACTGGATCCACTCCCCTTCCCATTATCCCCTCAGGCTGCTATACGTATGTCGCCTGTCGTGTTAGTCACGCACCATCCAGATTCGCCACAGTCTGCCTGAGCTTTATGTTTCGCTCTTCGTCTTTGTCTTTTGCTTATAAAAGCCGTAAAAATTCCACTCGTGTAATGGAGAAATGTCTTTTCCTGGACGACGACCACAACCGCAACGGAATATCTACATAGGTTGGAACCCGTGTTAGCGAGCTTTCTCTGTTCCCACAGAATCACACGTCGCTGACTAGCGCTGTTCATGCATATTCTAGTGGCGTGAACTGCACAACCATTCACGATGGCTTTGGATAACGTCACGAGATTGAAGGCGATAGATTTATGAACACTTTAATAAGCAAACCTAGAGCGAAATGATAGATTCCCGTAAATAACCAGCTTCTGAAAGTAAACACAGACAGAAGTGAATGACAAAATCGATATCCATAACCCCTCGACAAATTTCACAACCGTCGACCGGAAGTCAACAGCCTCCGTGCAATGTCTACAGGCTGTGCAGAACCTACGCTGAAAGACAGCTCGCTGTGAGAGCATCGTCGCTGTCAACACGCCCTGTTGATGAAGGGATTATTTATGGTCCCTGCCATCAATCAACGAGAGTGATACTATACCTACTACCAATTCGTAGAAGAAGAAAAAAAAATACCAAGCTTCCAGCTTGAGTACCTATCAACTGGAATCGAGGCAAAAGCAAACACTTTACCAGCGTCAACCACCAGCTTCCTAGCGGAAGGAAGAGGTGGAGCCCAAGCACACGTCCGCACGCGCCCTTGTTAACAATCTTTCAAATCTCACTATGCTTTCGACAGCATCACCCCTACTCTTCAGCGGTTGTCACGTGCTTTTCGACATTTTTTTTCCCGGTTAGAAAACAAACTTCCCTAAGAACAACCGGGAGCTTGCCAGGCGAGCCAACATGGCACACTACCTAAACTATGCAAATCGAAAGTAAACATTTTGCATAAATTATGCTAATTTGAAACGGTTGCCATCGAGATGGCAACACTGCGGTGGGGACAAACGGAAGAGCTTTCGAATATATGCAGGAAGCATCCTAGAATAAGTGCAACAGATTTGAGCACCTCATCTCGAGCTTGGGTGCTTGTCGATGAAGGATCGGTTCTTTGTGTTGGGTTGGAAGAGGGATGGAATAAGCGAAATTGTAGTAAGGGAACAAAGAATTTTCCCATGAAACTTTGTGTTGTGACTTGTGACAAAAACGAAGAGTGAAATATATGAAACTGAAGGGATGCTGTGGAGTGTGATAAATGGTGTTGCTTGTTGGAAAATATGCTGCCAGCACAAACTGGACGGGAGTGTTCACTTTGTTATCCATTTATCGTGATGGAATATTTAGTCCGTAAGGTACACTGAACTTATGCTTGAGGTTGTTTGAACTTCCGGCAGGATCTTTGAACTAGCCTGAAGAAGGCCTGTGGATAAACGAAACAAGCATTCACGTTCAATCCATTCACATTCCTTCGAGTCATCATTTTTAACACTAGCCCAGCAAACCCCTTGATTACATATTCTCAACATTTGATCCCCCATGCATCATGACCTAATTCAATTAAACTTCACCACAACAATCTGAGATTGATTAATTAATCGTTCCCGCACTTTTCCGCAAACCTCCAGGCTGTGGTAATTCCGGTGATCGAATTTCGACCTCGTCACGGTTGAAATCGCAAAGCCAAGCTTAAAATCCGGATGCGTCTTCAAGCCGCAGCACTCGAGACACAAACCGATTTGCTCGTATTAATAATTCATGAACCTTCGGCGTCGGTGGCATAGACTAGCTTCCTTTTGCCATCGGAAGGCGTGAAAAATATTTCAGCCTATTAAACAATCGTCCCTTTTCCATCGGTCTCCATCCGGTTCCAGGACAGCTTACCGAGTGGAGTTTCCACTTGAAGGAGTTTGACTTCCACAAGGCAACTTTAAAAATTTCTTACCTCTTTAAACTACAGTGAAAAGCATTTCCGAGCCGGAGAAGAAATCCAATCTCATTTACTGTTTTCAATTAAACATTCACATCGAAATAAAATTCTTATGGTGGCCATAAAAGTGTAGTAAAAAGTCCTTGATGGCTCGTGCATAAGCAGGTGACTCATTTTCCGAAAGTTCCTCCTAATCCAAAGCTGGATCTGGAGATGAAATGCATACCATACAATCATCATCATAAACTAAAAATCATTTCCCTCCCCTCCCCCATTATGCGGAGATTGCTTTCGAGAGCTTCAAGAGAGTTCCAAGTTCTCTTAGGGTAAACAGGGATAATACGCACCCATTAAGGAAAACCCGGTTGTATTTGTACCGTTTTCACTTCAATTAACGGAGTTATAACACTGACCCATTGGTTTGGAAGTTAGTAATAACTTGTAAACAAATTTTCTTCGGTGACAGTTAAAACAGAAGTTAAAAAACTTTTTTCGACCACGTCCAAATTCTTGATTTTTCAACTAGGTGGGGAATATGCCCCATATATCATCAAGTTGCCATACAGCAAAGTTGTACTATGCACCAGAGCGTCAATATTAGATGATTCAGATTGCGCAAAGATGGAATACATAGGGAAAATGTATGTAATGTCAGCCTAAGTGTCCCTAATTTGGGCCCATACATTAATTCAGCAATCGACTAAATTTTCAATAGCAACCAAAGATATCCATTAGTACCGTCCCAATGACGCGTTCATCTAGACACAATTGATAAATAGCAGATTTTTAGCGTTGGGCCCAATCTTAGATCCATAGGCCAACATTAGATCCATTTCCCCTATCTTTTTAAATTATGCTTACCAGAACGATGTAAAAAATTACATCACAAGCATGTTTGACATAATTTTGTTTCCAATGATAATTTCCAGCACTTGACAGCTGTCAAACTTTTTTTTTTTATCTAATTCATTTATTTTGAAGCCTCAATCGCAATAGCCTTACGGAGCCGATAATTCATTGTTCATTGTTTGTAACAAAATTCACTTATTTCTATGTCTAATAGGAGTTGGACTGAATAAGCTGTCAAAATTACACAGTAGAGTGTTCTCATCAAATATATGAATTGCTCAGGAATTTCGTATTTATATTAATCCTGGATTCGATGATAAACAATGGGGCATATCGCTCCGTTGAAAGTGCAGCTTATTACTCGTGGATGAACCGAATTATGAAATTAATAATTGTACAGCAAAAGTAACATTTCATGCCATTTTTCAAATGAAGCAGACTTTTAAATCTCCTCTTTATGCATTACCATAGAACAACCCAGTCTGACTAGCTTTTTTTTATCGCTTGAATGTTTATCGTAATGACGCCAAAAATTACATAGGAAGTAAGCTTTTGAGGATTTTGTTTTTATTATAGATTCTAGACACTAAACAGCTGTCAAACTTACATAGTAGAATACTCTCACCTATTACTTGGATTACCCATCATTGTTGCAATTAAATAAACGCTATATTCATAGAAACGCAAGGGGTTGTTTTGACCTGGTGGCGCGTTTCATATACTCCTACCCTACTTCTGCGAGATACAAAACCGAGAACGCAAACTCTAAGCACTCGTTCACTCAGGTTGGAAGATGATACGAAACTAATGATTAAAGGCATAAAATATGAATGCATAAAAAGTAACTGCCATGAACGTTTTATCTTCCGTCGTTGAGTTTTTGTGTGGCATCAACATGGGGGTTGTTTGTCTGCTTACATTAATGCCACACAGTGATGGAGAAAGGGCTGGAGTAGAGGGCGTGAATGTGTGCTTCTGGGGTAAATATTTTATTTTAATTGATATAAACTTAGTCTGTCGTTCGTGTTCGTCCTTTATAGCCAAGTGTTGCGGCAAATCTCAAAGCTTGAGTCAAGCTGCTTGACAATAGGTTTCGTATGTCATTTTGCCTCAATCTTCCACTAATGGATGAAATATGCATGGGCCTTTAGGCAGAACGACTTGAAGTGTAATGAGAGAGAGAAGGATTAGTAATTTCCATTGAATTCCACTACCTTATTTGCTTATCATTGACAGATACGCGTATTTCGACTACAATGTGCAGACTTTTTCAGTGTCTTGTACTAATACTCGACTACAAGACACTGAAGAAGTCTGCACATTGTAGATGAAATACGCGTATCTGTCAAGGATAAGCAAATAAGGTAGTGGAATTAAATGGAAATTACTAATCCTTCTCTCTCTCATTATACAGGTATTCCACTAAGACGCCCACATTCATCAGAACTCGAAGTCCATGTCCGAAAAAAAAACAGGGATGATTGTTAGAGTTTGTTGTGATATATCTTTTTCTTTTGTGCTACCCTTGTGGAATGGGACGAGGGCATCGTAGAACTCTGGGTGATGCAGAGAAGGGCCCCAAAATCAAATCACTTTCGAGCTGTCAGATCCATCCTGTACCTGTGCATACTGTCCTGTATCCTGTATCCTGTGTATCAGGGCTGTCATGTGATCACTCAATGTGCGCTATGTGCTGATTTTCTGAAATAAACAACGTGAGAATCAAGCAAACACAAAGTTTGCTTGTCTTTCACCCAGCGCAAGTGTAAAGCAGCGGAGAAAAGAAGACAGACAGACACCCAGAAATAACGCAAGCGCCACTCAGTGCAAATGGGAAACCCAGCAAAAAGACAAAATTCTTCTTCGTTATGCTCTTCTTCATCTCCTATGCATGCAGTCGTGGCAAGCAAAGCCTGCAAATAATTCAAAGAAGACATTAGCCTTGTTGTATTATATTCGCTCCCTGCGCGCGCCGCACGGAGTGTACCGCTCATTGTGTGGGATCGCTTTCTCACAGATTTAGTTGAAACAGAGTGCGCGAAGTATATGGGAGAACCACACACTCTTTGTCGAGTGTTGTGAGATGCATGCACAAAGTTGATTTGCTAAATTATTTTTGAGAAGGTTGTTAATGCGAACCGCATATTTTTTCATCAAATTTATTTTTCTTAAAATTTTCATAAAAAAAAAAACTGATTTATCATCTTGATGAATGTGGAATACCAGTATAAAGAGGGATAGAAGGGTTAGACATTTCCATTTAATTCAACTACCTTATTTGCTTATCTTTGACAGATACGCGTATTTCGTCTACAATCTGCAGACTCTCTCAGTGTCTGACACAAAAGACGTCTGCATATTGTAGACGAAATATGCGTATCTGTCAAGGATAAGGATATAAGGTAGTGGAATTAAATAGAAATTACTAATCCTCTAATTACTAATCTCTCTCTGATTTATCATGCATCTCCCTTTACTTTAAATAAGTTACTGATGTAAACTAACAATAGAGAGTTACGATTTGGCTTTTTGCAAAATATTTGCTACACATCGGTGATGCTGAATGGATTATTTTAGCGCTGCCAACGTTGAAAAATAAGCTCTCCGTACCACCCAGATAAAAAAAAACATGAAAATTCACCACCTAAAACAAATATCTAAGTACGGCTTTGGGTATGTACACCTCCAAAGTTGTACAGTTGCAGACAAAATAGATGATGATGATGATGATGATGATGATGATGGTCCCACCTCTTACCCCTACAAAGGTTTGAGCTGGACGATTTATCTTTAGGATAATTGAATATGACATTTTAACCAGGTTGGCAAACAAAATCGAACTGGTTTCAGTTACAGATATAAATTCCCTCTTGAGTTTACAGTTGCTTCACAGCGATATAAATGTGGAAAAGCCCAGGCGTCCACCTCTTAGTTCGCCTTTTTTCCACCTAAAATATTCATAAGTATTACAAGCAATCAAGAGTTAATGAACAATCAACAAAGCATCCTATTACACTAGTAACCCCGCTATCTGATGCTATCATAATTTTCAGCAATGTCAGGAATGCTCACGAACCCCCAACATTTGCCAAAAAACTTACTAATAACTCAAGGTATCTTCCAAATAAGCTTCAAAATTGCATTTTTTTTATCAAATGTTAAATTCAGTCCTCTATATCCGTAATACGCGCGCGAGGCTCAAACCTTTGTAGACAACTTTTTTTTTTTTACTACTACTATTAAATCAAATATCAAAAATCCATCATCACCATCGTGGCGCACAAAATAGTTTTTGCAGTGCTACAATAATTATTAAAAAGTCGTTATGACAGCTATCCATATAAAATAATCCGTTAGAGATAACTTCGTCAAGATACATAATTTGTCAATTCATAAAAACAATCACTGGATAACTGTTCAAAAGATTTTTTTTCCTTTATTATAGAGATTTTTAGTCACATGGCTAGTTCATCTCTTACTGTTCAAAAGACAGTTTTAACGTGTGAAATGCAGTGTCTTTTAAATTCTGTGAGTGTTGCTGAATGTTTGATGTGTCTAGGCATCGAATTGAAAACATTTATTCCTTTATAATATAATGAATTTTGTGAAGCCATAGTCAAATATACAATTCTTTGCTTCACCGAAAACCAGCGTCTAGCATCAAAGTTGTGGAAGTGAATCTATTACATCTCAAAACCAAACGCATTATTTTATTCAGTGAGCGCTGTAATCTCGATATTTGTGTTGCATTGGCCAGAAATAAAATGGAAGGGCAAAATTCAAGATGAGGAGAGATGATTGATTTGTATAGCTGTATTTTGCTGGCAATAGTTAAATCGTTTTTCAGTCGACATAGAATTCCATACTTCTTGGCAATTTTCTTGATGACATTGTCAATGTGAGAGTTGAACTTAAGTGTGTCATCAATAATAACGCCAAGATATTTAATTTCCCGAACGCGATCAATAGTCTCATCATCAATTACAACAGAGACGTTCTCATTTACTCGATTTCGCGAAATTACACTAAAATTAGTTTTACTTGTATTCAATTTCAACTGCTTATACTTCAACCATATACTTAGAGAACGCAAATCTTCATGCAAGTGTAAAACGGCATCATTTAAATCTTTAGCTGCCATGAATAACACAGTATCATCTGCAAAAAGATTAATGTCGCAAAATCGTAAAACACGTCAGAAGTCGTTAATATACATAATAAATAACACAGGGCCTAATACACTTCCCTGGGGCACTCCAAGGTTATTCCCCACGGGACTGGAAACAGAATCATTAAATACAGTCCGTTGAGTTCTGTCAGACAAATAGCTTTCAAACCATTTATATGCAGTATTCGTAATTCCTAAGCGCTTGATTGATCTTAACAATAAGGGGCCTAGAAATTGTTTCAAAAGCTCGTTTAAGATCCAAAAAAAAATCAGCAACAATCGTACCTTTACACTCCACGTTATTTTTCAACTTCGCTTTTACCAAATTCAACGCGGTTTCACAAGAATAACCTTCCCGATATCCCGATTGTTCTATTATCAACAAACTATTACAATTTAAATACTCCAACAGTTGGCCTTTAACAACAAGTTCTAAAATTTTCTCTAATGTGTGCAACATGTTGATGGGACGAAACTCTTCGGCTTTAATCGTTCCAGCAACTTTTTGAATAGGAACCACTACGGATTCCTTCCAAATTTGTGGCACATGTCCAGTTTGCAATGATTCATTAATAAAGTCCAGCAAGATGTGGCCAATGACATGACAGCAATCTTGAATAACTCTAGCATTAACATTATCTACTCCAGCCGAAAAACAAATAACTCTAAGTTCATCTAATGTAATTGGGTGAAAAACTTCAAATCTACAACTACTATTAACTGGCTGTTTTATTTCGTCAGGTTCGTCGATCAATGGATTGATTAATCAATGCAACACTTTCTACAAATCAATCATTAAACTTAGCTGGAAGTACTTGCTCTGACTGTTCTAATGTGCCATTAAAAGTTATGGACCGTGGTTTGCAATTACTAGGTTTTAATAAAGATTTCAACATGTTCCATAACTCTTTGCTGTTGTTTTGATGCTGATCAATCTTCCTTTGAACATATTCAGAACGAGTTTTCTTTATCGATTGTGAATACTTATTACGAATAGCGAAAACAAATATAACAATTGACTCTTTCGTCGAAGTTTTGCGTAATTGTTTGTGATGGGCTTAGATTTTTGCAAAAAATTCGACTATATTGAATCTTGCAAAATTTTCAAAATATCGTCCTTGAAATAAAAACAACATGTTTTCCGGGTACATTAATTCCGATCGAAATGACGTATGAAACAAATTTGTGAAGGAAAATAATGTCTTTCTCGAAAAAAAAAGATTTTTTTTTATATTTTTGATTATTCAAGTAAAAATTAAAAAAAATAAATAAAACCCAAATGTTTCAAAATATTTGCGACAGAATTACGAATATTTTACAAAATAAAGCTTATGTAAATAGAAACCATCTTCTTCTTCTTCTTCGCATTTCAAGCTCATTGCATATCGCATATTAGCTTATTGCGTGCTCTCAACTTAGTGTTGTAGATAAACTACCACAGAGAGCTTTCGGTGCCTGTTCCATTTTTGCATAAGTATAATTGTGCCCAGGGAAGTCGAGAAATTTTCCAATCCGAAAAATTCCTAGACCGAACCGGGAATTGAACCCAGCCACCTCCAGCATGGTCTTGCTTTGTAGCTGCACCTTTACCGACTGAGCTAAGGGAAGCCTCAAATAGAAACCATGGAGACTTGAAAACTATACAATATTTTTAATTTTTTTTTTCGTTTTCATAATTTTAAATTTTAAAGTTTAAATCTAGAATTTTCAAAAATCGAACAAACACATTTTTAAAATTATAGCTTTATATATTTTTTTAAATCTTATATTTGAGATAAGTGTGAACATTTTTTGTATGATTTCCCCAGAAAATTGCTATTTTTTCTAAAACTTTGTTTCAGACATCAATATGATCAGCCGTTTCCATGCTACATGTTATCATCTACCGTTCAGCTAAACTTTAAAAGCACGTAAATTAAATTATTTCTAATGAAAAATCTTAATCCTTTATACTCACAATTTGTAGTTGAGCTAGCCAAATAACAAACAAAATAATCATTGACACTTAAACATTAGAATTGCACAAAATTGTGTTCTACTCACTCACTCATTTTTTTTTCACACTTGAAAATCACGTGAAACGCACATGGAATTTGTGTATGTGGTAATCATGTAAGTTTTAATGAAAATATGGAATATTCTTTGATTTATAAGGGACACAATGTAAACTCTATTTACACCACGTACAATAACGTGTCAATTATTTTGCGTGTATGTACTAAATTTGCGTTCGCGGAACCAGAAGTAAATAAGTTCTGCCAGCTGGACAGCAATATTCCAACGCAGTAGTTCATCGAGTAATTTATTAATACTATCACAACCGATTGACAATGGCTATGCGAGCGGTGTAGATTAAAGAGTGCAAAGCGTCCTGTGTTCCTTTGCCGTTTCGGGATATACAGATCCCTTCCGAGAAGTAATCCTCAGTCTTCATTCATGAGCCATTCGACTCTTTCTTTTGACAGCAGTCTGAGTAGGGGAGACGAGGTAAGACAGCCACTCCTTATACCATTGAAACAATCAACTCACTTTTTGAGATGATGTAAAACACATTCTTGTTTAAAAACAAGTGAAACGTCAAAATAAATAACAAGAGCTATTATGTATAATGAGAGAGAGAAGGATTAGTATTTTCCATTTAATTCCACTACTCGACTGGAGTCGAGTATTAGTACAAGATACTGAAGAAGTCTGCACATTGTAGACGAAATACGCGTATCTGTCTAGGATAAGCAAATAAAGTAGTGGAATTAAATGGAAAATACTAATCCTTCTCTCTCTCATTATACAGGTATTCCACTAAGACGCCCACATTCATCAGGCTATTATGTAATTTAACAAGTAAAAATAATGTTACTATAAGGAAACACACAAATCTGTTCATCTACATCAAAAGAAGAAAATAGAAAGTTTTCTTTAAATTACGATGTATTACAGAAGCTGTTACAGTTTTACCTGTATTGGGTAAGTAAATTTGGAATTCGCACACTACGCAGCGCTAGTGTACATGTGAACTTACTGGAATCCTCACAATCTAGGAAGCCAGGACATCTACATGCACATGCAGACTAGTGTCACGTAGTGAGAGAATTCTTAACCAAACCGCCCACAATTTGGAAGAACTTGGTCTGCTGAACAACTTTCCGGAAGACTTACACTTTCTAAATAGTAAAGATCTCAAGATATATTTTAAACAGGAAATTGACTAGCAGATTAGCGCCGCATAGTGACAACATTATGTACAACTGTTCTCCTACTGGAAAAAAATGCCGAATACAGTTACCTTTTATATGGCCAGGTTCATGTTATATTCCATGTAGCCGTCTTACCCCCAGGGGTGGCCAACCTTACCCTGTATTTTTTTGGTGCAAAATTAAACATCATTAAATGGAATGTAATTTTTTTGAAAATCAATATAATTAAGGATAGTATTCTGAAGACTTGGTTGGAAATGCTATGTAACATGAAGCATTAAAGGACCTTTGCTCATTTTTAACTTCTATTCAATATTCATACTGCTGTACTCGAATAGAACTATCTACCTACCCTCTTTTAAGAACATTCTCTAGCTAATAAATTATCACACTAAAGCTTCATGTTAGATAGCACTCCAACCAACTCTGAAAATCGCAAATTTCGCGTATGAACTAACATAAAACACTTTCAGTATTCTAAAGATAAAAATTCACTAAATTTATAGCTGGAATGTTAAACAACTTCGGTTAAATATTACTTCAAACTTACGGCGGCCGTCTTACCCCGTCGTCCCCTACATGACACATGAAGCTAGAGCAATCGGTCTATAAGATTTAGCTGAATAGGATCGCTGGGCAGGTTTCAAAATAGCACACAATGATAAAGATATTCCAGCTCTTTGGAATGTCTCCACTGTACCTGTTTTGACGTAAAACTACGTCTGTGATTTCTAGATGAAGGTATACTTTGTGAAAACCGAAAATGGAACGTGTAACAAAATTATGAAAGATTTTGAACGTTAATAACTCAGCTGCCCCTGAACCAATTTCAATAATTTTATCACCAATGGATCAGAAATATTTCTGCAAATGTGCAATTGTTGCTATGATAGTTGAAATTATCGCCGATTGCTTGCGAAAAGCGATTTCCCTAACACATATTTCAAAGTTGAATTCCATCCGGTCTCACCAAACGGGTTTTATTCCATCACCACGTAAAGGGTGATACGGTCAAAATTTGGTCAAGGAAAAACGCGTGTAAATCGGTGAAATCGTTTATTTAAAAAATCAAATTAAATTTCTTTTTCAAGTTCAATTAGTATAAAATTCAGGAAAAATATTCAGTTAGGCTTCCACTTTTCCAAATCCGAATTGCCGGGCCTTACGCTTGACCCCTGCCATCAGATTTTGTACAGCCACCTTGTCCACCTTCTTCGCCGCAGAAAGCCAGTTTGCCTTGAACTGCTGCTCGCCCTTAGCAGTTTTTTGGTCTTCTTTAGGTTCCGCTTGACAATAGCCCAGTATTTTTCAATTGGGCGGAGCTCTGGCGTGTTGGGAGGGTTCTTGTCCTTTGGAGCCACCTGCACGTTGTTGGCGGCGTACCACTCCATGGCCTTTTTACCGTAATGGCAAGATGCCAAATCCGGCCAAAACAGTACGGAACAACCGTGTTTCTTCAGGAAAGGCAGCAGACGTTTATTCAAACACTCTTTCACGTAAATTTCTTGGTTGACAGTCCCGGAAGCTATGAAAATGCTGATTTTCAAGCCACAGGTACAGATGGCTTGCCAAACCAGATATTTCTTTGCGAACTTTGACAGTTTCATGTGCTTGAAAACATCTGCTACCTTTCCCCTTCCTTTTGCCGTATAAAACTCCTGTCCCGGAAGCTGCTTGTAGTCGACTTTGACGTAGGTTTCGTCGTCCATTACCACGCAGTCAAACTTCGTCAGCATCGTCGTGTACAGCCTCCGGGATCGCGCTTTGGCCGTCGTATTTTGTTTATCATCGCGATTTGGAGTCACTACCTTCTTGTAAGTCGATAGTCCGGCTCGTTTTTTGGCTCGATGCACGGTTGTAGACGATACACCCAGCTTATTTGCGGCATCTCGGAGAGAGAGGTTAGGGTTTCGCTTGAAACTACCGGCAACTCTCTTTGTCGTCTCAGCGGCTTCCGGTTTTCGATTTCCCCCCGATCCAGACTTCCTGGCTGTCGACAAACGTTCCCCAAACACTTTAATTACATTTGTAACGGTTGATTTGGCAACTTTTAGCGATTTTGCCAACTTTGCGTACGAGTAGCTCGGATTTTCACGATGCGCGAGCAAAATTTTGATACGCTGCTCTTCTTGCTTGGACGGCATTTTGACAACTGAAGAGTGAATTCCAAAATCAAAATAGGAGCAACATTCTACACACACACACACCTTCAAAATGAGGGGTGTTCAGGTTTTTTAAATGCAAAATTGAAAGAAATACGTCAAGTTGATATTGACCAAATTTTGACCGTAGCACCCTTTAGTGAGTGGTGGTGTTCTCCAGTACACAACGAAAGGCAGCATGCAAACAGCAAGCTGCAACCCACATTGGCATCCATAGAAGAAGGAAGAAGCCACACCGCTATTGATCGGAATCAGTACACTGAACCAATTTGGCATATTCCTGTTATGTGGAAGTCTAATACATTTGCGCTATAAGATAATCCAATGAAAATGATATGATTGAAAATGTGTCAGGTAAATTCTATATGAATATCTGATACATTTACAATGCTGATAATTTGGTAACTTTTATATGATTGTCATATGATAAATGAAAATCGGTCAAATTATAATAATCAATTGAAATGAATTTGAAACCCATAAGCATAAGCTTAACTTTTCACCACAATATGTGTTGATATATGATCGAAGTTAAGTTTATGTGAAAATAACATGAAATTTTTTTTTCTTTTGAAACATATATTTAACCGATTTCTAAAAATAAATCGAAAAATAAACATCAGGTAGTGGGAGCTTTTATAGTTGTGTCTTTTTTTTATTGTAGCTGATTTGGGATTCGAGCAAGAACTGTTGAGGTGTGATGCTTTCGGTGTCTGCACTCAATTCCACTGGGCCACGGCTGACTTCAAGATTGAGCTCGTTCAATTAGCATGAAGTAAGAACAGCTCTCCCGACATGGAATATAGTGCAACGTTATGCTAGTTTTGCTAGAGTGAAGAAAAATAGCACTTACAAATTTATACTCCGTTTCGTTGTCGTGTATTCAAATCTTTCTTAATGCTCCTGTGTGCAATAAAACAACTACATTATATGAGTTCATGGAATTGGTTCATGAACTTCGAGTACTAGTGCTGGAATCTGAATTAGCCGTGCACACTTAGATTGTGTTGTGAGTATTCGGTAAATTTTACCAAAATCAGAACAACTGAAAATTCGGTAAAACTTTGACCTTCCTTTTAAAGGCAATTGAATTTGAAAATAGTTTCAAAACATGTTCAACCTTGTTTAAATGATCAAATCTTGTCGATTTAGTAGAGATTTAGTTTCAAGGTATCTTTTAGCTTTTGGTAAAAATTACTAAAGTCGGCGATAATTTCTAAGTGTGTGTAGAAGGCTTACAATTAGAATATTAGTAAAGTTAATATTCAGTAGAATGATTTTTTTCCAATTTTAATACATTCTTTTCCGGAACCCCTTATCTAATGGAACAATATCAAACTAGGATTATTCAATAAAGTATCATTGTTGTTAGCTTTATTTAGCTCAACTTATCATTTTAATGAGTGTACGATAACATCATTGAAAATTGTTTCAATCATTTATGAAGAACAATCATGTAAGTTGTATTTTATTGGGAGCGATATTCATCCCAGAAAACCATGCCAAAACAAATGTTTTCTGTTGGATTTCTTAAAAGGCAAATCTATATGACTAAATAATGATTGTGGTAGATCTTTTTCCAATTTTTAAACGTAAAAAATCAAAGGAAGCTATTACAATGAGATATACATGTTTTCCTATACTACAAAGTTAAATGACAGTCCAATAGTTTCTACATGTCTGTTTTCACGCGACATATCAACAAACGTCAAAAATCATTAAAAGTAACTCAAACAAAATAAACATAATTATCTTATTAGATATATAGTTTAGTGAGTAATATTCATCATGAAAACAGGTATGGTTTACTGAATTTTCTCATAGTGCAAACTTATATGATTTTCCATTAGTTTCTAGATGTCTGTTCTCATCCATTACATATCACCAGTTTTTCACCATGAAATATATCAGACAATATTCATATACATCTTATCTATCGCTAACTACGCTCGAAGCAAAGTATTATCAAGTACTAAGTATGTGAAATTACGATAGAAGTCATTCCATATCGCAGTCATAGTTTTTAAGTGATAATCCAATGGAATCTATCAATCATCACATAGAATGAATAAATCTGCTGACATTGCTATGTTATAAGATGGATCCAATAAACGGTACTTGTCGATTTGTTTCAGTGTAGCTTTTCATGAGTCGCTGTCGCCATCTATGTCAAGCGCGTCATACTAAAGAGTATAAACAGAGAGAACTCCACGCAAATTCCTAATCCTACACAAAACACAAGCTGCAGCTGCAGTTAACAAATAAGATTTATTATATAAAATCAAGTAGTCCTACGTCACTATTGCGTAAAACACCATAGGGCTGTCCCTTGTCGTTTTTATTATAGTAGTATTGTTGTACAATTATTGTAGTTTTTATTATGCACTGAGGTAAAGAGTAGGTTTAGAAGTGCAACACAGCATATCCCATCTTAGCAAGATGAAGAATTCAGTTTCATCTAACACTTGCTGAAGATCTTAAAATGAAAAGTATTGATACACATTTTCATCACTTTCCAGCATTAATCTAGGGTGTATGGGTTCCAATATGGATGCTTGCGCCTATCTTCAAAAATGGAATCAATATATAGCAGTATTGCACCTCTCTCACGATAACGGTTTAGTGGCAGCTAGGATCCTGTGAATAGTTTTTTGTCAGCCTACTATTCACATTTCGGATCTTAATTTCTACTGTGTGAACATTCATCCGCCAACATTCAACAATGCATTCAAAATATAGTACAGTAATTGGAATTGGATGGTGGTTTAAAGTATATGTCGTTACTAAAGAATTTAACATCAGGCAAACTGAAAATGCTCAACAATATGAATAAAAACAGACAAACACCCGGTGGAGTATGGGTCGAGTAATGAAAGATGAAATATATGTGACTCGAAATATATAAACTTAGCATATTTACCTGCTGGATGGTGGTGGATTATTGGCTGCCTGCAAGATGATGATGGGCTCGGTGTGTTCGGTTGGCTGTGCTAAATTCGGTTGCTAACATCTTCCTTTTTCGCAGAATCGACGAAGCGATCCGTCGGCACCTTTTTCCCTCGGCAAGGAAATGGGTGGGATGGATTCCCGGCGGAATTAAGTTATAATGGCATTGTGTGCCTGCGGTTCTCGCTACAACCGTGTAGGAATGGGAGCATATCGCATACGTGTGTAGCAGTAGATACGGTTGTCGGTTGTAGAAGCAGGTTTGCCGCCCGGTTGGCATAGCGATGATAAAATAGTATCTCTTCGGATTGGAAATAAGTGCTTTCTGGTATTGAACAGTTCTTTCTTCGCGTGGGATTTTTCGAGAGTATATTTTTTCCAATTTGACAAACGACGAAACCGAACCAAAGATGATACCTTCCAAATTTGATGGGGCGGTCGTCAGGGAGAAACGTGACTTGGAAGAATTCAAATCAATTTTCCCCGAAAAGGATTCCTCTTCATTCGGCTCCATTCGTATGCAAACGGCGGCTCGCAATCGATTTCTGTGCCTGTTTTCCGTTGTGAGAAAATCCTTTGGGATCCATTATTATTAGAAGAGAGTGCCGGTTGTCGAAGGTTGGTTTTTCTTCGAGTGAGTATTTTACACGCTTTTTTCCGCCCCGGATGGAGGCTGAGCAGAGCACAGCCGTATGTGTGATAAACAATAGGACTCGAAAGTAGATGAACAACAGCAGCCGCAGCGGTGGTACCAAGCATTCGATCACGTACACAACGAAATACCTACAGGTGGTCGTCCCATCGTGCTACCGGGAGATAGAAGAGTGTTCGGTTTTTGTGTTTGCGTGTGTAATTTTCAAGTCGGTTGCCAAGAGATGAGTTGTGTCAACAGATAAACCGAGAAAGAAATATAGAAGAAATAGAAACGGAAAAGAAGAAGAAAACAAATCATGAACAGCAGAGATAAAAAGCATTTTTTCATTGTTGGAAATAAGGGATAAGCGTATCTACGGTTCCAGCGTGTTTCTAGGATAGCGATAGGAACATCAAAAATGCTACATGGATAGGACGGGCTTACAAAATTACGGTGGATTTGCTTCCAGCGGGGGAAGAGGAAGGCACCAGAAATGTGTTCGCTTTCAAGTCAAACAGATGTCCGCACAGGACTTTTCTTTGGAAACTTACCCATCTTAGGCAGGATGACATCTTTGGAGATGGTGCGGTTGGCATTCATGCGCCGGATTGTTTGATCCATGCTTCCGGTGCTGGGTGCGTTGGAAGAGGGAAGCTTTCCGGATCCGGTGTTTACGTTCACTCCTCCCGGGCCGCCTTGACCTGTGTGCCAGGTGGAAAAAAGGGGGTAGAGGAAGAAACAGTGCTTCGTTACTATTTGGTCGGTTTCGGTTTGCCGGTTGGGCTAGCAGCGGAAGGCTTGAAGCTGTTTGGTGGAAGAGCGATGAGTGGTTGCTCTTGATCATATCCAGCCCAACATTTTCAATAGTCGGAACAACTAAACGGATACAATGGCAAGCATAAATTTCCTTTGTCAAATGGCATTGTTAGTTTGCGTGGGTGTGTTTTGATTCTCGAGAAATTTGCGTTTGGTTGCTCCGCCTTTTTTAATTTTAAGTTTAGATATTTGATATAAATTGTTAGCTTTGATGATGCCCTTATAGATATGATTGAAAAGAACTCCATGCTATTTTCGAACCTAAAGACTTATTGTATTTGACCGCTTTGTTGTTCTTTAATAGCTGTTTTGCATTATAATTGCCATTTTCATGGTAAAATTAGCTCATTATGTGTAGATTCCACATGTTTCAATTTATGCTTAACTAATTTCTAATATTCATATTTTTTTCAAGAATTTTAAGAATCATGTACGAGAACCATACGGTGAAACTACGCAGATTGCACAAAGTGCAAGTAGGGTGCAACATTTAAGCTGTTTATGAAAGCCTTCTCTCAGCGTTCTAATGCCACAATAAAAAAAAACTATCATTGCAAGGGTGAATTTCGGAATCAATAAAATCCATGTCTTTTTTAGAATCTATCTTCCTTCGGTGACTGAGATTGAAGTTTTCGCAAGCGATGTAAATCATCGAGGTAAATTTCGAACAACGACTCCCAAGTAACGTTGCAATTTTTTTAGAGTTTTTAAAGTATTCCACAAGTCTACAGAACCCTTATAAAACCAAAATTGTTACTTGGGCTGTCACGCGATATAAAACATCAGCAGGTGAACGGTAATAATGATCTATAATGATCTTCAACATAGTATGCTAAATCGGTCACCTCATATCATAACTTATCACTTTTATTAGAGTTGTTGTCATAATAATTCAAACCTGGTGACGATGACTGCAATCATCACGAAAAACATGACGAGCAAACGATGTGACTCATAAACTCAATGTAAAGATGCCTTTGATTGAACCTGTAAATATCGCGTGAGATCTTTCATTGAAAATTACATTTTAGATATACTGCATTCATATTAAAAAGAGTCAATGAGTCCTAGGTGTGTGTGTGTGTGTGTGTCATCCTCTATCCTTATCCATTTTTAATTACGAAAAACGGATGCTAGTTCAGTCACATTTAAGGGGGGAGTACACTTTGATTTTTCAAAAAAAAAAATGCATTTTTTTGGCTTAAAATGTTCCTTGGGATGTATACTGTAATTTAAAAAAGACTCCAAGTCCGCCAAAATATTCCTTACCACTTTACGAAGCGATTTCCTAAAACATGTACCGGCGCGCTGAGAGAGCATTTTTATTTTTAAACGCATTTATCTCGAAACTGGGTTTTTAAAACTGGCGTGGGAAATAACTCTAACCAGTTATCATCAAATTAGAATACCGTCTAGGTTTTCTTGTTCAAAATTAAATTCTGCTTAGAAATGCGTATCCACATTTTCGATTTAGTCAAAAATTGATTTTTAATCCACGATTTTGTAAGCATTTTTAGGGTGAATAAATGGACTTTTTTTTTCCTAAGGCGACAACTTTTGAAAAAAATAATTTAAAAAAAATTGGAATACGTATTTCTAACCCAAATTTCATTACTAATCAGGATTTTTGTTCGATTTATGTTCCAGGATCACATGGAAAGGAGTATTTTTTCCACGCCGTTTTCCGACTTCCGCGCGAGGACGCCCGCGCGACCTGGTGCCCCGGCCACGGGGAGACGCCAATCGAGTTCAAAAAAATACAAATTGTAGTTTGAAGGATGACTAATAAATGGGTTATAACATATTTGCCCACCCTGAGTGTTTTATTGCTTAAAAAAATTAACAAGAATGCCTTACTTTTTGGACGTTCAAAGTGTACTGCCCCCTTAACCAATGGAGACGCATGGTAGTTTTGAGGAAAAACAAGACTTAACCCTCCGTTACTCGCGCTGTTGTACTTTGTACAACACACATGAGTTTTCCATTGCCATTTTGTTGCTGAGTTACCAATCGATCTGAAACCAACGAGTATTCCTCAAAAAACTTGTTTTGATCGATACAAGCTAAACATTGATTACAGTAAACACCTAAAAACTGCGGATAATAGGGAAAATGTAAATGGAAACCGCGTAAACTGTGACCATACTACGTGGGATTTGACTTAATTGATTACAACATGGAATATATTGAGATCCTGACCCGATAGAATGTTACTGTCTCCGACAAAGTTGTTCAGAAGATCATTGCCTTGCCGCTGGCGGACAGTAGTTCAGAATTTTCTCACTACGTAGCCCTAGTATACATGTGAAATTCTCGCATGTGATATATCTCGAGATCCTGACCAGATAGAAAGTTACTGTCTGTCACAAAGTTTTTCAAGAGGTTGCTTGGCCTATTGCTTGGTGCTCAATAGATCAGAATTTGCTTACTACGCGACGCTAGTATACCCGTGAAATTTTCATATAAAATATCTCGAGTTCCCAACTAGATAGAAAGGTACTGTCTCCGGCATAGTTGTTCAGGAGGTCAAGGCTTTTTCACAGGTGAACAGTAGTTCAGAATTTTCTCACTTTGCGGCGCTACTATACATATGAATCTCTTGCATATAAAATATCTCTAGATCCTGACCTGATAGAAAGTAAATGTATTCGACAAAGTTTTTCAGGAAGTCAAGATCTTTTTGTTGGGTGACAATAGTTCAGAATTTTCTCACTATGCGGCGCTGAAATACGTGCCTTTCTCGCACATTCAATAGCTCGAGATCTTGATCAGCTAGAAAGTTACTCTCTTGGGCAAAGTGGTTCAGGAGGTCAAGGTCTTTTGGCTGATGAACAGTGGTTCAGAATTTTCTCACTGCACTGCGCTAGTATACAAGTGTAATCCTCATATATGCCACAACTCGAGATCCCGAACAGCTAGAAAATTACTGTCTTCGGCAAAGTTGTTTAGGAGATCAAAGCTTTTTTGCTGGTGAACAGTAAATAGTTCATAATATTTTCGGTATTCGGCGCTAGTGTGCATGTAAAATATTTGTATATGCTAGAGCTTAAGGTCAGGAAGTAACTGTCATTGTCAAAGTTGTACATGCAGCAAAGTTCTTCCGGATGATGAACATGCAAATGTGTTTTGTTCAAAGCTCTCTCATTTTACGTCGAATTTTTGATCTCCTTAGGTTATTTGAATGGTATGAATGGTACAGCATAAGGGTTCTACTACTACTTTAAATTTCAATTTTTTTTTCAAGTCAATTATGAGAAAATCAATCATGATTCTTCAGAGTAAATTTTGAAAAATAGTGCAACAATTGGTATACAAAATTTGAAAATTATATTGAGCAATTTGCCTCTTCGTATTTCCATTCAAAATCTTTCAAATGTTCTAAAAAGAACGAACATTGGACGTTTTTAGGGAGTGTCCTAAAACTTATGATCGGGACTGTACGGTTTTATAAATTTCTCCATTCAACTGAGCAAAAGTGCCTCACTCTCTGAGTTAGTCTCGTTGTCCGTGCTCACGTAAATAAAGGGATTTTTTTTTTATTCTAGACCCCTCGATAAGACATTTTGAAATTAGCCTAAAATGAAAGGGAGACTCTAAACATTCATTTGGTGGAAGTTTCAGCGATATTGATCTTTTAAGATAATGTTTTCCATCTGAGATACGTGTTATCACTAATTTATCAGAGGTACACAAGTGGAAGACTCACCCCAATTTATGTATCCACAAATCTGCATGAAAATATTCACCAGTAAAAGAAATCCAGAATATATTTGTCTAATCCTACTTAGGCTGATGTAAATTGTATTTTTATTTTATGATATTTGATATGCGAGAATTGCCCGCCAAGTTTTGAGAAATTTCTGAACTACTGTTCATCAGCCAAAAGATCTTTATCTCCTTATCAGCTTTGCCAAATACAGTAAATTTCTAGCTGTTCAGGATCTCGAGAAAATTTCACGTGTATACTAGCGCCGCTTAGAATCTCGAAACAAACCACATGCGGGATTTTTACGTGTATTCTAGCGCTACGCAGTGAGAAAATGTTGAACTACTGTCCACTAGTGAAAAATATCTGATCAGAATCTCGAGATATTTTACATGTGAGAATTTCGCGTGTATACTAACGCCACGTAGTGTGAAAATTTTGAACTTATGTGTACCAAGCAATAGGCAATGACCTAATGAACAACTTTTTCGAAGACAGTAATTTTCTACCTGTTCAGAATCTCGAGATATAGCATACGCGAGAATTGTACACGTTTACTAGCGCCACGTGGTGAGAAATTTCTGGGCTACTGTCCACCAGCCAAAAAGTCTTGTTCCCCTAAACAAATTTGCCGGAAACAGTAACTTTCTATCTGCTCAGGATCTCGAGCTATTGTATATGCGAGAATTGCATGTGGATACTAGCACCGAGTAGTGAGAAAATTCTGAACAACTGTCCACCAACAAAAATATCTTGACTTCCTGAACAACTTTGCCAAAGACATTTACTCTATATCTGGTCAGGATCTAGTGATGTATCAGATGCGAGAACTTAACATGTATACGAGCACTACCTAGTGAGAAGATTCTGAACTTCTGTTCACCAGCAAAAAGGCTATGATCTCCTGAACAGCTTTGCCTAAGACAGTAACTTTCTATCTGGTTAGGATCTCGAGATATTTTATATGAGAATTTCACGTGTATACTAGCGCCGCGTAGTGAGAAAATTCTGTACTACTGTCCACCAGCCAAAAATACTTGACCCCCTGAACAAGATTGTCGAAGACAGTAACTTTCTATCTGCTCTGGATCTCGAGCTATTGTATAAGCGAAAATTGCACGTATATACTAGCGCCACGTGGTGAGAATTTTCTGAACCACTCCATCAACGAAAAGATCTTTGCTTCCTAAAAAACTTTGCCGAAGACAGTAACTTTCTATCTGGTCAGAATCTCAAGATATGTTATATGAGAATTTCACGTGTATACTAGCGCCGCGTATGGAGAAAAATTTGAACTATTGTGCACCAAGAAATAGGCTTTGGTTTCATCAACAACTTTGTCGACGACAGTAACTTTCTACTTGGTCATGATATCGAGATATATCACATGCGATAATTTCACATGTATTCTAGCGCTACGCAGTGAGAAAATTCTGAACTATTCTCCACCAGCACAAAGGTTTGATCTATAGAAAAACTTTGTCGAAGACAGTAACTTTCTATCTGGTCAAATCCCACGTAGTACGGACACCGTTTACGCGGTTTCCATTCACATTTTCTCTGTTGTCCGCATTTTTGGGGGTTAACTGTGATAAAAGTTAAGCTTGTTTAGTTAAAAACAAATTTTTTAAGGAATACCCGTTGTTTTCATATCGATTGGTAGCTCGACTGCAAAATGGCAATGGAAAACTCACACTGTTGTACAAAGTACAACGCGCGAGTACTCGCGAGTACAAAAATTGGCGCGAGTAACGGAGGGTTAATAATTTTTTTTTTATATATCTCAAAAACTCACCTCTACTGTGGTCTTTAATAGTTGATGACCTTCTCAAAAACTTAGAAGCACAAGGCTTCGAGATTATTGGCTTCGCACATAATATAGTCATATTAGGGCGTGGAAAATATGACTTTATCATTTCAAATAGAATGCAAACTGCTTTAAATTATGTTTCATCGTGATGCACTAGCGAAGGATTGAATATTAATCCATCTAAAACAACTATTGTACCATTTACACGAAGAAAAAAAAACGTCCATAAATAGTATTAAACTGAAAGGAATAATTTTAGAACTTTCAAACACAGTCAAGTATCTAGGAGTTACTCTTGACAGCAAACTAAATTGGAATTCGCATCTAGAGCAAGTCATTAGTAATCCACTGGATTATTTGACGATTGTAAGACCCAGAATAACCTATGCATCATTGGTTTGGTGGCCTAAAACCAATGAAAAATCAGCTCAGAAAAAGCTGGGGAGGCTGCAAAGACTAGCTACTCTCTCAGCAACATGTAATTCTAAACTTGTATGGGAATGTGCAATGTCACTCCAAAAATTGGCCTGCCAAAACCAAGTGAACCGATTTTCAGTTTCTGGTCACTGCGGAATTCAAGGGAATGAGAAAGCCGACACACTAGCTAGGCTTGGATCATCTCAACAATTTATAGGACCAGAACCATTCTGTGGATTTTCTGCTTGCTCTCTTAGAATGGAGTTCAAGAAATGGGAAATACTGAAAGTGGAGAACAATTGGAACAACACTCTCATTGCTAGGCAGTCGAAACGGTTTATTAATCCGAGCATTTCAATGACTAGCAAAATTCTTTTACTTTCAAAGAAAAATCTCAGTCTGTACACTGGTTTATTAACAGGGCACTGTCCATGTAAATATCACTTGAAGCTAATAGGAAATGCTTCAAGATGACATGTGTCGATTATGTGGCATAGAAAAAGTAGACTCTGAACACCTGCTATGCTCTTGTACAGTAATCTTCAATAAGAGGCGTATTTTTCTGGATAAGTGGCTGACAGAACCCTTTGATATTTGGAATTCAGTTCCCAACCAAGTAGTGCAATTCTTGCGAAATGTAATACCTGACTGGGAAAATGCTTTTGGTCAGTCTATGTCGGTCGCATCATAAAATGGTGTTACGACATGCTAATAAAGCAATATTAAAATGGGGAATATATCACAATAGATCTAAGTACTGGTCGCAGTGATCAAAATACCATAAAAAAAAATTAAAAAAAAAGAATGTTTTGGTATATTAAAACTCATTCGACCTTCTATTTTCTGGATAGCCATTTTAAATACCATTCATTTGCTGAAAAAAGATCGAAAATGGCTCCAGTAGTTCAAATGTAATTAATTTTCGTAGTTGGGTACATAACCAATAACGTCGATTTTCTGGACCACCCTAACTAAGGAAGGTGCACCCTGAGGGCAAAATTAAAAAAAAATATCGGTCCATAATTTGTTGATAAGTAATAAATGTGCAAGGTATGATTGAAATCGGTAGTAATATTTTCATGGAATTGCTGTATATGGCTCAAATTTTACAACTTATATTCCGAATTAACACGTTGGATAACGGAACCCGCATCTGCCAACCCCCGTTCCTACTAACCTGGCAACCGCGGAGGCCTGGACAGCTCCACCGGGCAAACGCGACGCCTTCGCTTTGGCAGCTTGGCACGGGCCTGCGTGTGCGAGTAGTACATCGTAAAGTTGCTCACGATGACGGGAACGGGCAGGGCGATCGTCAGCACACCGGCCAGAGCACACAGCGCACCCACAAACATCCCGATGTAGGTTTTCGGCGTCATGTCCCCGTAGCCGACGGTGGTCATTGTGACCAGGGCCCACCACAGCCCCAGCGGTATGCTGTTGAAGTCGTTGTGCGGGTTGATCTGTATCCGCTCGGCGTAGTACACCAGGCTGGCGAATATCACGATACCTAGAACTAAGAAAAACACTAGCAGCGTCAGCTCTTTGGCCGAGGCCCGAAAAGTTTGGATGAGAATCTTCAGCCCGGACGAGTGTCGCGTCAACTTGAACAATCTCATGATACGGATGATGGAGAAGAACTCCAGGATGTCGGCGTTCTCCAGGTGTGACGCGAACCGCTGCAGTATCAGATCGATGAAGAAACTTAACGTAGCGATGTAGTCGATGATATTTACAGACGATGTGATGAACCTAAGCTTACTCGGGGATGAGATAAACCGCACCTGAAATGGGACGAGCAAAACCCCGTCGGGATGGTTTGGATGAATGAAAAATGGGATTTAGAACATTGCAGGTCAATTTCAATCTTTTCCCACAAGGAAGTAGATCAAAGGTGGAGTGAATTGAACCCAAAAGTCTGACAGGTAAAATTACCATGATTTCAAAGGTAAACCAAGCGTTGCAGACGCATTCGATGTAGAAGAACGCCACGTGGGCGTTCGTTTGTGTTTTGTCCAGCACCCAGGACGTGTTTTGGCTCGCCGTCTTCACCGTGATGTTCCGGATGAACGGTACTCGCATGTCCGGGTGGGTCTTCAGGCAGAATGATATGATCGATACGCAGATGAAGAATACTGATATGATGCCGATTATCTGCAAATAAGATGGGGAGACAAAGGTGATGTTAGTATATTTATATATATTTTTTTCGAAGTTGCTTCTTGGTACTGAAAACGTGCTGAAAATGTCACAAACATTCAAAAGAATTTTTTCGCGGTACCAATGCTACCGACGCCAGGGAGGCAGCTCCCACACCTGGACCCTGTATATCGACCCATCAACTAATGAATCGGGGACCAACGGATTTACTTCCCTTCCGAAGGAAGGCATGATGAGGGATTTTATGCATCAGGAAATCTCAGTGGCGCCGACTAAGATTAAACCCATGCCTTTTGGGGTGAGAGGCAATCACGATTACCACTACACCACCGGCGCCGCTCATACAATGTTTAACGTAAC